>NC_045962.1:6801817-7101817 GCF_010909765.2 Amblyraja radiata
TATCTTCTTTCCATAGAGCCTCACTGGATGATCCCCCAAGAATATTCTCTTTAGACAGTGTAGTTATGTCCTCCCTCCTGAAAACGCCATCCCTTCTGACCCCCCCCCAACCCCTCCAACCTCTCCCCCTGCCACATGATCTCCTGCCTGCATCTCTATCATATCTATAGCATGTGCCTCTGTCCCCTGGAACATTCAGCGGCATCCACAGTTCTCTCAGCCATGTTAGGGTGCTCTGGAAATGTCATGTCATAAGTGATAGAAGCAGAATTAGGCCATTATGCCCATCAAGTTTACTCTGCCATTCAATCAATCTATCCCTCCCTCCTAACCCCATTCTCCTGCCTTCTCCCAAGTAACCCCTGACACCCGTACGAATCTATCCACCTCTTGTCGTGGTTTACAAGACTCAAATTAAAGATATAAATGACACAGACACGGAGAATTCTTCAAGAAGACGAGAAGCCTTTAATTTGCACAAATCTGGGCCTGGAACATTCAGAGATAGTACAGCTCGGCCACTCTCCAAATGTTCACTGATCCATCCTTTCATGCAGCGTTTTATTGTAATTTCAGTTCTTATCTTTGGCTGCTTAGCACGTATGTTTTTACTAACTTTAACCTCGTACTGTCCTTGTCTTTTATCTCCAATTTCTGAGTTACCATAATGTTCTAGACTAAAGCAAAAATAAACTAAGCAATAACATGTTTTTGGGCCTTGACTTCTGAGCACACAAAAAAAGCTGACATCTGCGAGCTTTACTCAATGTTTTAAGCATATTGGTAAGATTTAAGAAGTAACGTGTTTCTTCTATATACATTCTATATAACTTCTATATAACTTCCTTCTCTGAAACTTTAAAAAGTCTCAAAAGACAAAGAAAACTACACACACATTCCCCAGGTCTAATCATTCATATAGCCCTAAAATGCAGGCTCGTTTAATTAATTTTACGTAATGCTGTGTAATATTCTTTCTCTGGCTCCTTGAGAAACTGGGTCAAAAACCCACCCCCATTACGTGAGGCAGGAAAAAAGACCCAGCTTCCCTTACAGGCTACATTTAACATTTCCCTAACAGTTCTTCTTCATCGTAGTAGTATTATTCTATCACCCAGGTCCATTTTCCTTTAGGGCCGGATTCGTCTGCACCCGTTATCATTGGCAGTTGTTTCACAATGTCTTTCACCAGGAGGGACTTAATACAGGGGAAAACACAGCACAACATTATTGCCACTACATGTAGTATGACCCCAATGGTCAGACCAATTTTGAATCAGCCATTCTCCCCAAACCCCCCACCATCCTCTCCAGCCACCCACACAATTGATGTCTTAACCCTGCGTTTCGTTTAACCTTACTCCTTATCTTAGTTGCTGAAACCCAGTCAACATTCTAGTTAATCTCCTCTGTACTCTCTCTATTTTGTTGACATTTTTCCTATAATTTGCCTACCAAAATTATACACCATACTCCACAATTGACCTCACCAATACCTTGTACAATTTTAACATTACAACCCAACTTCTATACACAATGCTCTGATTTATAAAGGCCAACACACCAAAATCTTTCTTTACCACCCTATCTACATGAGATTCCACCTTCAGGGAACTATGCACAGTTATTCCTAGATCCCTCTGTTCAACTTCATTCCTCAATTCACAACCATTTACCATGCACGTCCAATTTTGATTTGTCCTTCCATTATGTATCACCTCACACTTATCAACATTAAACCCATCTGTCATGTTTCAGCCCACTCTTCCAAATGACCTAAATCTCTCTGTAGACTTTTAAATTCTGTAGGGCCACCTCTTTGAGTAAATGTAATGGAGAATGTAATCCAGCTCTTTCTTCTAGAGTAGAACACATTGATTTACCAAGATTTCAGGCTTCTTGGTGGTCCAGAATGCTATTGTCTATTTCTCTCAGTTTTCTCTTAATATGACACAGACACATGGAAACTAATATTCACATTTTCTATGGCTTATAGAGTATATTTATGATCATATCTAATCTCATATTCTTTAAGCAATACCGGCAGCATTGTGGACTATCTTTCACTGGTAAAGGCAGATTTTCCTGAATGCTTGTAATTAATGCTTGTTTTATGTGATCTGTTGTGGCTAACACTGTGAATTATTTTACAGTTTTGCCTGAGGAAGTGAACAAGAGAGATATTGTATTCCTCGCTGACGGCTCAGAGAATGTCGGAAACATAAATGCGCATCTGCTGCATGATTTTATCAGCAATATAATCGAGAGTCTTGATATTGGGACGGACAGGGTAAGGGTGGGCATGGCACAGTTCAGTCACAATGCCAAAGCAGAGTTCTACCTTGATACATACTCAACAAAATCGGACATCCTGAATCATATCAAAGGGCTCAGGTTGAAAGGGGGCACGACCCTTAACACTGGCTCAGCCCTGGACTTTGTTTTCAGGAATCTCTTTATCAAGTACACAGGAAGCAGAAAGGAGCAAGGGGTTCCCCAGTTTCTTGTGGTGTTTGCTGGCGGGAGATCGGCAGAAGCTGTTAAACCCTATGCGGAGGCTCTCAAGCGAGATGGCATCACAATTTTTGCAGTTGGAGTAAGGCATGCCGACCCGGCCCAGCTGGAGGAGATTGCATCCGATCCCAGTTTGGTCTTCAGTGTGAAGGAGTTCCATAATTTGGCAAACGTACATGAACGGGTGATGAGCCCATTGTCAACATTGAGTGCCCCAACAGTGGCCATCAGAGAGTCAATCGTCATTAATGAAGAAACATTAATTCCTGGAGAGGAGCGAGTTACCAGTATAGAAGGTACGTAAACTAGGCTTTGCTCTTTGATTATCAGAATCAGAATCAGAATCAGAATCTCACTTTATTCGCCAAGTATGTTTTGCAACATACGAGGAATTTCATTGGTCAGGTCAGTCATACAATTAAAAGTAACAGAACAGTCAAAAACACATTTTAACATAAACATCCACCACAGTGACTCCTACACATTCCTCACTGTGATGGAAGGCGAAATAAAGTTCAAGTCCTTCCCTTAGCTCTTCCTCGGTCGTGGGCCTTGAGCCCCGTTGATGGGACGATCTTGACTCCCGTAGCCGGTGGCGTTCGGGCCCTCCCTGTCGAGGCGATCAGCTCCTGCATCGGGGGGATGTCAGCTCTCCCGTGCCGGGCGATCGAACCTCGCGTCGGGGCTGGTCGAACCTTCCGCGACGTTGGAGCTCCCGACTAGCCTCTCCCGAGACTGCGAGCCCTTGATGGTAAGTCCACGATGGTCGCAGTGGGAGCGATCCCAGGCAAGGGATCAGCTCTGATGTTAAGTCCCCGCCCCCCCCCCGGTGGGGCTCACGACAGTCCGAGGAAGCTTCCAGCTTCATCGATGGTAGGCCGCAGAGCCTGGAGAATGTTATCCAAAAATTGATCTCCGGGAAGGTAAGAGCCTGAAAAAAGTTTCCCTCGATCCTCTCCCCCCTCATAAAACAAATCAAAGAACATTAAAACAAAAACTTTTAACAAACTAAAAAATAACAAAAAGCGTGAAAAGACGAGCGGACTGCCGGCAGGGGGCCATCGCCCCGGCGCCCCTGGTGTAAATTATATATTACAAGAGCACAGTAGCATTGTGGTAGACTGACTCCCCCTCCCCAATCTTTGCACATCCCCAATCCTGGTCTTTCCATTCGGCACTTTAATTTTATGTTTCATGTATCTTGCTGTGTTCTATGACTATTGGCAGACCGATTTCCCTCTTGGGATAAATAAAGTTCTATCGTATCATATCGTGTCATAGGTTATGGACTTGTATTGAGTTGCATGAATCATTAATCGCGAGACATGGGTTCGATTCCCACCATAGAAGCTGGCAAATTTCAAATAATTATAAATACATTAGGGAAACATTGAAATAATATCAATAATGGCTACAGTGGAATTGCTGGGATGTAGCAAAATACTTTTTGGTTCATTGATGTCCTTCAGAGAGAGCAATCTGCCATCTTTACCCAGTCTGCACACGTCCATCGTGGCTGATTGCCCGGGTGGATAATTAATGCTATTGCAGCACTGTGCACATCCTGTTCATGTGCAATATTGACAGGAAATAGTTATTTAATTTTGCAATTAATTAGCAAATTAGCTCAGATAATCATTTCCTATATTAATCAGCATATTTCTACCGTGCGTTAATGCACGGATCATTTACAGATTGAACATAGTTGGTAAGTATCAGAGAGAAGGACATAGTTAACTTTCATTTTGAACACATTTGAACAGATTTGCAAATTCTTGATGTAGTTTTAAAGGAAGCCCTTTGGTTGCCTTGCCAGTGTGAAAATGTGCAACACTATCAGATGCTGGTGGTATTCTCCTCTATACCTTCCATTTCATTGATTTCAATGTGGGGGAATATATGCCACTGGTAGTGAATAACAACAGCATGGTGACCATCTTTCACCCCTTCACTCTTGATCCCTGTTTACATCCATTCCCTACACACGTGGGGCAATTTACAGGAGCCAATTAACTTACAAACCTACATATCTTTAGGATGTGGGAGGAAACCGGAGCACCCGGAGGAAACCCATGCGGTCACAGGGAGAACGTGCAAACTCCACACAGATAGCACCCGAGGTCAGGATCAAGCCCGGGTCACCGCAATGTGAGGCAGCGGCTCGACCAGCGCGCTGCTCTACCCTCAGAAGGAAAAAGTTCCCCTGAGGTCCCTCTTAAATCTCTCCCTTTTCACCTTAAGCATATGGTTTCTAGTTTTAGAATCTACTGGGGAAAAATACTATGAATGTTCACTTTATCCATGCCCCTTATGATCTCATTACGGTGAACAAAATCACCTCTCAGCCTCCTACTCTCCAAGGAATAAACTCCCAGCCTATCCAACCTCCCTATATTTCATGCCTGTAGGGTCTGTGTTCAGACGAATGTATCCATTGGCGGAAAGATATAACCATTTGAAGAAAAGCCACACAAGCTAGCAAACAATATCAAAAAAGTAGTTTTCAAATGTTCAATAAAATGCAGCTTAAAATGAAATGCTCTTGAGGCATATCCAGCAATAAAAAAATGCCAAATTACTGACATTCAGTAATTGCTCAGCCACATTTTGCAGAAGAATTGATAAATAATCCATGCTGTATATCAATGAGCGATGCTGAAAATGATGTATTTCCTTTCTAGCATAGCAATATTGGTTGCATTTTCAACAATTGATGCTTGTTCATTTTATATATTTGTTTTCCCATCCTGTAGTCATGCAGAAAGATATTGTTTTCCTAATTGATGGCACCCTTGGAATGGGGAAAGCATTTCCTCTCGTCCGCCAATTTCTTATTAAAGTACTTCAGGAACTTGATATTGGGCCTGACAAAGATCAAGTCGCCGTGGTACAGTACAGCTCCGATGCACAGACTGAATTTGCGTTCAATACGCATACGAGCAAGGCTGAAGTCCTGGCTGCGTCAACACAGATCAGACGTAAAACGGGAAGAGTCCTCAACACTGGAGGAGCACTAGAGTATGTCTCAAGAAATATCTTTCATGCAGCTGCTGGCAGCAGGCAAGATGCCGGAGTGAAGCAGATTCTGGTGCTTATCACTGCTGGGAAGTCCAGGGACGATGTCGGTCCAGCAGCAGATACTATAAAGCAAGCTCATATTGTGCCCATTGCCATCGGAGCTAAGAATATTGACCCATTGGAGCTGCAGCAGATTGCATATTCCTCTGATTTTCTCATTATATTAAAAACTTTCCACTCTATACCAACATTGCATCAACGATTGATATCCATGCTGAAAGCCGTTTAACCTTTTGAAGGTAAGAATTTTTCACAAGCCAAGGCCATTGATTAATTAATCCTTGTTCATTTTCCTAGTTACATCCTCAAAGAATTCCAGAAGATTAGTCAAGCATGATTTCCCCTTCGTAAATCCATGCTGACCCGGACCGATCCTGTTACTGCTATCCAAATGTGCCGTTATTTCATCTTTTCGGATTGACTCCAGCATCTTCCCCACCACCGATGTCAGGCTAGCTGGTCTATAATTCCCTGTTTGCTCTCTCCCACCTTTCTTAAAAGTGGGATAACATTAGCTACCCTCCAATCCACAGGAACTGATCCTGAATCTATAGAACATTGGAAAATGAACAACAAATGTGTGCACGATTTCTAGAGTACCCTAGTACATCAGGGAGTTTGTTTGTGGCTTCCTTAGTGAAGACGGATCCAAAGTACCTGTTCAACTCATCTGCCATTTCCTTGTTCCCCATAATAAATTCACCTTTTGCAGTCTTCAAGGGTCCAGCTTTGGTCTTAACAAATTTTCTCCTCTTCATATACCTAAAGAAGCTTTTACTATCCTCCTTTATATTCTTGGCTAGCTTACCTTCGTACCTCATCTTTTGTCCCCGTATTGTCTTTTCAGTTTCCTGTTGTTCTTTAAACATTACCCAATCCACTTGCTTCCCGCTCATCTTTGCTACGTTGTACTTCTTCTCTTTTATTTTTACACTGTCCCTGACGTCCCTTGTCAGCCACGGTCAGCCCTTACTCACCTTGGAATCTTTCTTCCTCTTTGGACTGAACTGATCCTGCACCTTCTGTATTATTCCCAGAAATACCTGCCATTGTTGTTCCACTGTCATCCCTGCTCACGTATTTTTCCAGTCAAATTTGGCCAGCTCCTCCCTCATGGCTCCATAGTCCCCCTTGTTCAACTGTAACACTGACACCTCCGATTTACCCTTCTCTCTCTCCAATTGTAGATTAAAACGTATCATAATTAGTTACTACTTTCTAATGGCTCCTTAACCTCAAGTTCCCTAATCAAATCCGGTTCATTACATAACACTAAATCCAGAATTGCCTTCTCCCTGGTAGACTCCAGTATAAGCTGCTCTAAGAATCCATCACGGAGGCACTCCACAAACTCCCTTTCTTGGGGTCCAGTACCAACCTGAGTTTCCCAGTCTACCTGCATGTTGAAATCTCCCATAACAACCGTAGCATTACCTTTACCATATAACCAAATAACCATATAACAATTACAGCACGGAAACAGGCCATCTCGGCCCTTCTAGTCCGTGCCGAACACTTACTCTCACCTAGTCCCATCTACCTGCACTCAGACCATAACCCTCCATTCCTTTCCCGTCCATATACCTATCCAATTTATTTTTAAATAATAAAATCGAACCTGCCTCCACCACTTCCACTGGAAGCTCATTCCACACAGCCACCACTCTCTGAGTAAAGAAGTTCCCCCTCATGTTACCCCTAAACTTTTGTTCCTTAATTCTCAAATCATGTCCTCTTGTTTGAATCTTCCCTAGTCTCAGTGGAAAAAGCTTATCCACGTCAACTCTGTCTATCCCTCTCATAATTTTAAAGACCTCTATCAAGTCCCCCCCTTAACCTTCTGCGCTCCATAGAATAAAGACTTATCTTGTTCAACCTTTCTCTGTTACTTAGGTGCTGTTTACGACCTGTTAATTTTAACTCTTGATTCAACGCATCCTATATCCAGGTTAGTTTATGGGCCTGTAGATAACTCCCATTAGGGTATTTTTACCCTTACAATTCCTCAGTTTTATCCATACTGACTCCACATCTCCTGTTTCAATGTCACCCCTTGCAAGGGACTGAATTTCATTCCTCACCAACGGAGCTACCCCATTTCCTCTGCTCTCCTGTATGTCTTTTCGATAGGAGGAATACCCTTGAATATTCAGTTCCCAGCCCTGGCCCTCGCAGCCATATCTGTGTAATTCCCACAACATCATACTTGCCAATTTCTAACAGCCTCAAGCTCGTCCACTTTATTTCTTATACTTTGCGCATTCATATACAGCACTTTGACTTCGGTATTCACCTCCCCTCTCACACCACTCACAATTGGCCCTGACCTTACTCTCTCATCCCTTCTCGAACTTTCCTTTCCATTAATTCGCGGGTCTTTTGTAACTTTTCCTGTACTCACTTTCCCTTTAAGTCCTTTATACTCCCAATTTGTCAATCCCTCCTCCCCCACCATTTAGTTTAAACCCACATGTGTAGGTTTAACCCACAACATTGTGCCGATGCCGAGAAGTGTGTTCAGCTCTGGCTGAACAACTAATTTTGTATGTGGACTCAATAAGAAGAAGTCAGAAGAACAGCCCTCAACCACTTACCCTTGGGTTCTATGGCCAATCTAATTTTAATTATAATCTATCATGTTTTTGTCGATCCCATTTGATTTTAGCTTCTGGATCAGCCTTTTTTGAATGCCTTACTAAAGTGTGTGTTGTTTTATGTTTGTGATGAGTTACCTACATCAATCAGCTTTATCACCTCCTTAAAAAAGTCATGATCTCCCCTGCGTAAAGACATGCTAACTATTCCTAATAAGAGCATGCTATTCTAGATGCCAGTAAATGATATCCTTAATCTTTTCCCATAGTACCAGTCTTCACTGAAAACTGTTAGTGTCCACTTCTTTCTGAATAGATTGCAAAAGTTCAAACATGCAATCCTATCCACACCCAAAGAACTGTGATCAAATACTTGCTCTCATTCAAGTTTTACACTGTTTTAGTGATTATGTTTTAAGCTCCTATCCGTGGCTGCCCGAGCACTGGAATAAGTTTAACAGACTTCCCCTTTTCTTAAGAGGGCCTCAAGGAATCTTAAGTATTTGATTCTGCTTAAATCATAATCCATTGCCAACTTCAAAGAAAAAAAGCTATTAGTGAACCAAAAATTGAACTCTTGAGCTACACATATAAATGAACTAAATGCAATTGTGTAAATTCAGCTGATGGCAATGGGAAGATTTGTAACAAAGGAGATTCTTACAGACTTTGATGAAGATGATTGTTATAGACGCTTGCTGAAGCTCTTCTGGTAGGTTCATCCTCCCTAACTGCACTGGTAACCATATCTCAGTGTTCATTTTCCAGGATTCCACTTAACTGTCTCCTTCCCAAATAGAACTTTATCCCATGTTTTGGCTATAGCCTTAAAAAATAATTGGAAAGTACTCAAAAGTTTATTGGGTGACAGGAAAAACCTAGTAAATTGGACTAGATTATAACCATATAACCATATAACAATTACAGCACGGAAACAGGCCATCTCGACCCTTCTAGTCCGTGCCGAACACATAATCTCCCCTAGTCCCATATACCTGCGCTCAGACCATAACCCTCCATTCCTTTCCCATCCATATAACTATCCAATTTATTTTTAAATGATAAAAACGAACCTGCCTCCACCACCTTCACTGGAAGCTCATTCCACACAGCTACCACTCTCTGAGTAAAGAAGTTCCCCCTCATGTTACCCCTAAACTTCAGTCCCTTAATTCTCAAGTAATGTCCCCTTGTTTGAATCGTCCCTACTCTCAGTGGGAAAAGCTTTTCCACGTCAACTCTGTCTATCCCTCTCATCATTTTAAAAACCTCTATCAAGTCCCCCCTTAACCTTCTGCGCTCCAAAGAATAAAGCCCTAACTTGTTCAACCTTTCTCTGTAACTTAGTTGCTGAAACCCAGGCAACATTCTAGTAAATCTCCTCTGTACTCTCTCTATTTTGTTGACATCCTTCCTATAATTAGGCGACCAAAATTGTACCATACTCCAGAATTGGCCTCACCAATGCCTTGTACAATTTTAACATTACATCCCAACTTCTATACTCAATGCTCTGATTTATAAAGGCCAGCACACCAAAAGCTTTCTTTACCACCCTATCTACATGAGATTCCACTTTCATGGAGCTGTGCACAGTTATTCCCAGATCCCTCTGTTCACCTACATTCTTCAATTCCCTACCATTTACCATGTACGTCCTATTTTGATTTGTCCTGCCAAGATGTAGCACCTCACACTTATCAGCATTAAACTCCATCTGCCATCTTTCAGCCCACTCTTCCAACTGGCATAAATCTCTCTGTAGACTTTGAAACTCTTCTTCATTACCCGCAACCCCACCTATCTTAGTATCATCTGCATACTTACTAATCCAATTTACCACACCATCGTCCAGATCATTGATGTACATGACAAACAACAGTGGACCCAACACAGATCCCTGTGGCACCCCACTCGTCACTGGCCTCCAACCTGACAAACAACCATCCACCATTACTCTCTGGCATCTCCCATTCAGCCACTGTTGAATCCATCTTGCTACTCCACCATTAATACCCAACCATTGAACCTTCTTAACCAACCTTCCATGAGGAACCTTGTCAAAGGCCTTACTGAAGTCCATATACACAACATCCACTGCTTTACCCTCATCAATTTCCCGAGTAACATCTTCAAAAAATTCAAGAAGATTAGTTAAACATGACCTTCCAGGCACAAATCCATGTTGACTGTTCCTAATCAGACCCTGTTTATCCAGATGCTTATATATATTATCTCTAAGTATTCTTTCCATTAATTTGCCCACCACTGACGTCAAACTAATAGGTCTATAATTGCTAGGTTTACTCTTAGACCCCTTTTTAAACAATGGAACAACATGCGCAGTACGCCAATCCTCCGGCACTATTCCCGTTTCTAATGACATTTGAAATATTTCTGCCATAGCCCCTGCTATTTCTACACTAACTTCCCTCAATGTCCTAGGGAATATCCTGTCCGGACCTGGAGACTTATCCACTTTTATATTTCTCAAAAGTGTCAGTACTTCCTCTTCTTTGATCCTCATAGTTTCCATAGCTACTCTACTTGTTTCCCTTACCTCACATAATTCAATATCCTTCTCCTTGGTGAATACCGAAGAAAAGAAACTGTTCAATATCTCCCCCATCTCTTTTGGCTCTGCAGATAGTTGGCCACTCTGACTCTCTAATGGACCAATTTTATCCCTCGTTATCCTTTTGCTATTAATATAGCGGTAGAAACCCTTCGGATTTACTTTTACCTTACTTGCCAAAGCAACCTCATATCTTCTTTTAGCTTTTCTAATTTCTTTCTTAAGATTCTTTTTACATTCTTTATACTCCTCAAGCACCTCATTTACTCCATGCTGCCTATAACTATTGTAGATATCCCTCTTTTTCCGAACCAAGTGTCCAATTTCCCTTGAAAACCATGGCTCTTTACAATTTTAACGATTTCCTTTCAACCGAACAGGGACATAAAGATTCTGTACTCTTAAAATTTCACCTTTAAATGTACTCCATTTCTCTTCCACATCTTTCCCATAAAACAAACTGTCCCAATTTACTCCTTTTAAATCCTTTCGCATCTCCTCAAAGTTAGCCTTTCTCCAATCAAAAATCTCAACCCTAGGTCCAGTTCTGACCCTCTCCATAATTATATTGAAACTAATGGTATTGTGATCACTGGACCCTACTGTTCCCCAACGCATACCTCTGCCACCTGACCCGTCTCATTTCCTAACAGGAGGTCCAGCACCGCCCCTTCTCCAGTAGGTACTTCTATGTATTGTTGCAAAAAACTATCCTGCACACATTTTACAAACTCCAACCCATCCAGCCCATTTACAGAATGTGTTTCCCAGTCTATGTGTGGAAAATTGAAATCTCCCACAATCACTACCTTGTGCTTACTACTAATATCTGCAATCTCCTTACATATTTGCTCTTCCAATTCTCGCTCCCCATTTGGCGGTCTATAATACACCCCTATAAGTGTTGCTACCCCTTTCCCATTTCTCAGTTCCACCCAAATAGCCTCCCTAGACGAGCCCTCTAATCTATCATGCCAAAGCACTGCTGTAATATCTTCCCTGATAAGCAATGCAACACCTCCACCTCTTGCCCCTCCAATTCTATCACACCTGAAGCAACGAAATCCTGGAATATTTAGTTTCCAATCACAGCCCTCCTGCAACCATGTTTCACTGATCGCCACAACATCATACTTCCAGGTGTCAATCCAGGCTCTAAGTTCATCCACTTTTCTTACAATGCTCCTAGCATTAAAATATACACATTTAAGAAACCCACCCTCTCTTATTCTCTGATTATTTTCTTTTTCTTCTCTCTCCCCTACATTTTGGGTCAGAGTGCTACCATTCTCTGCCCCCTGCTTCACACACTGACTGCTAGCTTTCCCAATTTGAGTCCCTCCCCCCAACCATACTAGTTTAAAGTCTCCCCAGTAGCCTTTGCAAATCTCCCCGCCAGGATATTGGTCCCCCTTGAGTTCAAGTGCAACCCGTCCTTTCTGTACAGGTCGCACCTTCCCCAAAAGAGGTCCCAATGATCCAGAAACTTGAATCCATACCCACTGCACCAGTCCCTCATCCACGCATTTATCCTCCACCTCGCTCCATTCCTACTCTCACTGTCGCGTGGCACAGGCAGTAATCCTGAGATTGTTACCTTTCCAGTCCTTCTCCTTAACTCTCTACCTAACTCCCTAAATTCTTCTTTCAGGACCTCTTCTCTTTTTTTACCTATGTCGTTGGTACCTATATGCACCACAACCTCAGGCTCCTCTCCCTCCCATTTCAGGATTTCTTGGACACGTTCAGACACATCCCTGACCCTGGCACCAGGGAGGCAAACTACCATCCGGGCCTCCTGTCTGCGTCCACAGAATCGCCTATCCGACCCCCTGACTATAGAGTCCCCTATTACAATTGCCCTCCCCTTCTTTTCCTTACCCTTCTGAGCAACCGGACCGGTCTTTGTGCCAGAGGCCCGGCCGCTGTCGCTGCCCCCAGGTAGGCTGTCTCCCCCACCCTTACTCAAACATGAGTACTTATTTTCAAGGTGTACAGCCACCGGGGTACTCACCAGTCCCTGCCTCTGCCCGTTGCCCTTCCTAACTGTGACCCAGTTTTCTGTCTCCCGTGGTCTTGGAGTGACCACCTCCCTGTAACTCCTTTCTATGACCTCCTCGCTCTCCCTGAGCAGACAGAGGTCATCGAGTTGCTGCTCCAGGTTCCTAACGCGGTCCCTTAGGAGCCCCATCTCGACGCACCTGGCGCAGATGTGGACGTCTGGAGAGCACTCAGACTCCATGACCTCCCACATCTGACATCCAGAACAGTAAACTGCCCTGGCCCTCATTCTCCCCCTTATCCAAATACAATAAAGCCTTACAATTACAATACAATTGCAATTACAATTATGTTGGCAAAAATCTAGTATGAGCTTTGTGGGCCAAATGGTCATCATAATATCGTATCATCTATCTCCTGATTCAGAATTTCAATACAGAATTTTCACCTTGACAATGTTGGGTATATGGAACGAGTTCCCAGAGAATGTAGTTGAGGCAGGTACAACAACAGAGTTTAATAGATGTAATAGGAAGAAACTGCAGATGTTGGTTTAAACCGAGGATAGACACAAAAGGCTGGTGAGACAGAGGGATAGAGAACAAATGAATGAAAGATGTGCGAAAAGGTATCGATGATAAAGGAAACAGGCTATTGTTCGTTGTGGGCAAGGTAAAAATGAGTTACATACAATGGGACTCCACAAGACAGCTTTGAAGCTGGTACCAATGACTTGGGTTGTGGAGGGATGGAGAGAGAGGGGATGCATGGGTTACTATATTCATACTGTCTATATGTCTTGTTTACCTTTTCCCCTGATTCTTAGTCTGAATAAGGGTCTCGATGCAAAACGTTACCTATTCCTTTTCTCCGGCAATGCTGTCTGACCCGCTGAGTTACTCCAGCTTTTGGTGTCTATCTATCATTTCAAAGATATTTAGACCAGTGCACGGATAGGGAAGATTTAGGGGGAGATAGACCACATGGATAAATGGGACTAGCTTAGTTGGGGCATTTTTGTCCACATGGATGAGTTGGGCCACATGATGTATGACACTATGATTTTATGACTTTAACAGTGGAATTCTAGTCAAATTATTACAGCATAGTGTACCTTGTCGCCTCTCTGCATGGCTGGCCAGTAGTGCATAGTGTTTAAGTTATTAGGCTGGCGTTAGAATTTGGGACCATTGATCCAGAGACAAGTTAAAATCCCATTCATAGTTTCTCGGGATTTAGATTTCACAGGTTCACGTTCACAAGTTATAGGAGATGAATTAGGCCATTCGGCCCTTCGAGTCTACTCCGCCATTGAATCATGGCTGACCTCTGCCTCCTAATCCCATTTTCCTGTCTTCTCCCCATAACCCTTGAACCCGTTCTAATCAAGAAATTGTCTATCTCTGCCTTAGAAATATCCACTGATGGCCTCCACAGTCCTCTGTGGCAGTGAGTTCCACAGATTAACTACCCTCTGACTAAAGATGTACCTCCTCAACCTCCTTTCTAAAAGAACGCCCTTTAATTCTCAGGCTATGTATGACCTTTAGTCGTAGACTCTCCCACCAGAGGAAACATCCTTTCCACATCCACTCTATCGAAGCCTTTCATTATTCTGTAAGTTTCAATGAGGTCCCCCCTCAACCTTCTAAACTCCAGTGAGTAGAGGCCCAGTGCTGTCAAACACTCATCATTTTAAGTAACTAAATAAACCTAGAATTAAAGGAACAATTAATCATTGTAACACTAACCATCAAACAACTGGATTGTTAATAAGAAGCTATCTGCGTCATTAATAACCCTTAGAGTAGCAAATTAGCTGTCCACTAACAGTTTAGCCTCCATGTGGCTCTAGACCCACCAAAGTGGCTTAAACTTAACTCCCCTTTCAGTTCAGTTTGGTGATACAGCGTGGAAACAGGCCCTTCGGCCCATCGAGTCCGCACCGACCAGCGATCCCCGCACATTAACACTATCCTACACACACTAGGAACAATTTACATGCATACCAAACCAATGAACCCACAAACCTGTAGGCCTTTGGAGTGTGGGAGGAAACCGGAGATCTCGGAGAAAACCTACGCGGTCACGGGGAGAACGTACAAACTCCGTACAGACAGCACCCGTAGACAGGATCGAACCCGGATCTCCGGCGCTGCAAGCGCTATAAGGCAGCAGCACAACCGCTGCGCCACCGTGCCGCACATATTCTGGGACAATTAGGGATATGTAATAAAAGCTGGCATTTCCCTGTAAAATTTTCATCCCTAGAATAATCCCAGTGAATCAATGAATATTGGCCAAATGTTCAACATTGACAGATAACCATTTTGCTTAAAAATTGTACGATTATTGTATTTATATCACAAGGTTGAGCTGCTTTCACCTGGTGTAATGTTTAAATATATAGATCAATGAATAGGTTGTGTGGGAAGGAACCACAGATGCAGGTTTAAATCGAAGATAGACAAAAAAACACTGGAGTAACTCAGCGGGACAGGCAGCATCTCTGGAGAGAAGGAATGGGTGATGTTTCAGGTCGAGACTCTTCTTCAAACTGGATAGTTAGTGGTGAATAGCGATAATGAATAGTTAAAGCCCTGTCTCACAGTGCAAGTTCATTCCAAGAGCTCTCCCGAGTTAAAAAAAAATCAAACTCGTGGTAAGCACGGAGAATGAACGTAGCGGATACGTCGGAGCTCGGGGACGTCTCCTAGCGGCTCGTAACGCTAACGGCAGGTACTGGGGAAGACTCGCTATCGACAGGTAAGCACGGGAAGACTCGTGAAGATTTTTCAACATGTTGAAAAATGTCCACGAGAGCCCCGAGTACCGATGAGTGGCCATTACCGTAAATCTCCGAGTTCGAATCAGGGCAAACTCGGGAGAGCTCTTGGAATTAACTCGTACCGTGGGACAGGGCTTTTGTTAGTGTCTTTATTACCTCAGAGCCAAAGAATGGAATACTCCAGATAGACTGGATTAATTCTGCTCTTATTTAATTCTGGACTTGAATCCAAATTGACCAATGCAGAGATACAGCGTGTAAACAGGTCCTTCATCCCACCAAGTCCACACCGACCAACAATCCATGCACATTAACACTATCCTACACTAGGGACAGTTTATACATTTATACCAAGCCAATTAACCTACAATCCTCTACGTCTTTAGAGTGTGGGAGGAATCCGAAGTTCTCGGAAAAAGCCCACACAAACTCTGTACATACAGCCAGGATCGAACCCGAGTCTCTGGTGCTGTACGCACTGTAAGGCAGCAGCTCTACTGCAGTGCTACCGTGCCACCCCTTTAAGCTATACTTTCTTAGTGGCAGCTTTTAAGAGATATCAATAACATAAATCATTATTCTTGGAATAAGACAACTGTTCATCCTGATAAATACAATAGAGGGAAATGCTGGCAGTGTTCAACCAGTTAGGCAGTATCTGTGGAAAGATAAATGATGTTAACTTTTCAAGTCAATGATTTTTTGCTCAGAATATGTTTAGTTAACTGGCCTCCACAAATTAATAACTGATGATGATCTGCATGCATGGGAACTATGTATTAATTCCCCGCAGTTCTGATGGAACGTCATTGACATGAAAAGTCAGAGTAACTCAGTGGGTCAGACAGCATCTCTGGAGAGAAGGAATAGGTGACGTTTCGGGTTGAGACCCTCCTTCAGAGTTGATTTGTGAAACATGATTAGTTATGAAGGGAACGTAGTGAATTAAGTGTTTATTCTTTTGTTCCCCACAGATCACCTTACTGAATAACCCAACAGAGTGTCCTGCATCTGAATTATTATATCACATCATCCAAGTTCCCTTCTCCACATTAAGCTGCAAAACAACAGCAAAAAAATGCTTGAATGAATTACTTCACTGAACAACACGAAAACCAGCCATCTTTGGAAGCCACAAGTTTGACAATAATATCCTGCATATCACAGTGATCTCAGTTTTCCGTTGTAAACTCTATCTGAACATCTGGCTCATTTTATAAAATTATTTGCAATTTATAGTCAACAGAATTACTTGGTGTAAAGAATATGGGCACAGTGTAAGGAAGCAGGCACTGATATTCAACACGTTTGATTACTTTATCTGAAATATAAACAGAGAATGTTATAAACATTCAGCAGATCAGGCAGCATCTGTAGAAAGAGAAACAGTGTTAACACTCTGCTGGTCTGCAAAGGGCCTTGGACTGAAATGTTAATGCAGATACTGTGCATTTCTGTTTGGTCCATGGCAAGAAGGACGTGGAGGCTTTGGAGAGGGTGCGGAAGAGGTTTTTCAGTGGTTACCAT
This sequence comes from Amblyraja radiata, assembly GCF_010909765.2. NCBI lineage: Eukaryota > Metazoa > Chordata > Chondrichthyes > Rajiformes > Rajidae > Amblyraja > Amblyraja radiata. Next base: position 6,818,895 of record NC_045962.1, read on the forward strand.
GATCAGAGGGTACGAGCTAGAAGGAGATGTTGGACAAGCATGGATTCTTTTCTCTGGAGCATCCGACGCGAAGGGGGATATATATATATATATATATATATATATATGATAGAAGCCTATAAAATGATGAGAGTCAGAGATAGGGTAGAGATTCAGGACCTTTTTTCTCAGGGTGGAAATGTCAAAGATTAGTGAGCGTAGTTTTATGTTGAGAGGAAGAAAGTTTAAGGAAGATATGTGGAAGAAGTATTATTTGACAAGCTAATTGGTGGTGGTGGTAGATACACTAGTGATGTTCATGAGGCTTTCAGATAAGTGTATGAATATGTAGCGAATGGAGGTACATGGATGACATGTATGTAGCTATAAGGGATTAGTTTTAATTGGAATCCTGGCTGGTGCAGACGTTGTGGGCCAAAGGGCCTGTTCTTGAGCCGCACTGTACTATCACAGATGCAGCCTGACCTGTTGAGTGTTTCCAAGCATTCTTCTGCAGATATTTCAGATTTCCAGCATTTGAAGATTTTTCAATTCCAGTATTTTTTGCAATTAAAAGGATTATGGCCAATGCAGTCCAGATTGTACATGGAACAATTTCAGCTGTAAAGGATTTTCATTCTGCTTATTTTACTTGGATCACAATATATATATACCAAAGCTACTCATCATTATGTTCGGTATTTTCAAGTCCAATTTTTTCTTTGCTGCTGCCTGCTTGATAAACGACCAGATTTGCTTTTCCTGCCCATTGCCTATTTCTGGTCATCATCCCAGTTCTAACGCCATCGAATTGGAAAGCAATACTCTCAAACCATTTGGCTTTATATCCTCAATACACTGTCGTGGACATTTAAAGTGACAAATAAATTTTTATTTTAAAACACAATGGCCCAATGTTTTATTAGCTGCTCTCTTATCTTTATACTCCGAATAAAAGGCTTTTATACTATTGGTATTTTAAAAGGGAAGTGAGAATGTGCATATGGAAGCATGAAACCCAGTTGTGAAGTAATAAACAGGGTTCAGAAACATAGCACTATTAAAGGTGATATTATTGATCAGACACAAGGTTAAATAACCTCACAGATTGATGGTAAGAACTAATTTTAGTTTAGATTTTAAATCAGGGATACAGTGCGGAAACAGGCCCTTCGGCCCACCGAGTCAGTGCCGACCAGCGATCCCCGTACATTAACACTATCCTACACACACTAGGGACAATTTACATTTATACCAATCCAATTAACCTACAAACCTGTGCGTCATTGGAGAGTGGGAGGAAACCGAAAATCTCGAAGGAAAACTTACGCGGTCACGGGGAGAACGTACAAACTCTGTACAGACAGAACCCGTAATCGGGATCGAACCTGGTCTCTGACGCTGCAGGCGCTGTAAGGCAGCAACTCTAACGCTGCACCACCGTGCCTCACCTGGGGACTATACTGGAGTCCGTACAATACAATGGGACCATACAAAATGTAACCCAGACTCTGGAGAAGTAGTGCGTTTTATGAGCCTGTCCCACTTAGGCGATTTTTTAGGTGACTGCTAGAGACTAGGACAATGGAATTCACCAGTCAACACCGGCGACAACCTACGTCACCTGGCGCCAATTTACGTCACCCGGCGACAACGTACGACAGCACCTAAGACAACCTACGACAGCCCAAATTGTCGCCACTGTCTCCGAAAATGTTTCAACGTCAAATTTTTCGGCAGTCGTCTGCAGTCGCCTAAAAAATCACTTGAGTGGGACAAGCCCATAAGGGCCTAAAACAGGGCCTGGTGATGCAAGTTCTTAAATGTGGAAACAAATGAAGACAAGGTGGTGAAGATTTAATTGCTTCTCTTCATTGGTCAGAACATTGAGTGCAAGAGGTAAACAGTCCGAGTCATACAGCATAGAAACAGATCCTTCATCCCAACTTGCCCATGCCGACAATGATGCCCAAGTACACTGGTCCCACCTGCCCACGTTAGGCCCATATTCCTCTAAACCTTTCCTATCCAAGTACCTGTCCAAATGTCTTTCAAATGTTGTTATTATATTTGCATCAAGTACCTCCTCAGACTGCTCATTCCATATACCCACCATCCTCTGTGTGAAAAAGTTACCCCACAGATTCCTATTAAATCTTTCCCCTCTTACCTTAAACGTAACTACTCTTGGTAAAATACTCTGCATTTATCACATTCCCCTCGTGATCTTATACACCTCCATAAGATCAGCCCTCATACTCCTGGGCTACAAGGAATGGTCCTAACCTGCTCAACCTCTTCCTTTGGAAGCGTAGGCTTGGCGATCGTTGCGCATTAACCAACCTGATCTCCCGGTGGCTCAGCACTTCAACTCCCCCTCCCATTCCGAATCCGACCTTTCTGTCCTGGGCCTCCTACATGGCCAGAGTGAGCACCACCGGAAATTGGAAGAGCAGCACCTCATATTCTGCTTGGGCAGTCTGCACCCTAGCGGCATAAACATTGATCTCCAATTTCTGGTAGCACTTACTGTCTCCTCCCCTTCCTAGCTCTCCCTCAGCCCTCTGGCTCCTCCTCTTCCTTTCTTCTTCCCTCCCCCCTCACCCTACATCAGCCTGAAGAAGGGTTTCGGCCCGAAAAGTTGCCTATTTCCTTCGCTCCATAGATGTTGCGGCACCCGCTGAGTTTCCCCAGCACTTTTGTCTACCAACTCTTCCTTTAGCTCAAGCCTTCAAGTACTAGCTGCATCCTCGTAAATCTTCGCTGAACTCTTTCCAGCTTAACAACATCCTTCCTATAGCAGGGTGAAAAAAACTGAACACAATATTCCAAATACAGATTCACCAATGTCTTGTACCACAGGAACATAATATCCCGACATTTATGCTCAATAACCTGACCGATGAACGCCAACGTATCAAAAGCCGTCTTGACCATCCTACCTGTGACACCACTTAAGGAACTATGTACCTGCACTCTGCTCTACAAATCCCTCCAGGGCCCTGACATTCACTCTGAAGGTCCTACCCTGCTATGTCTTCTGAAAAGGCAACACCTTGCACTTATCTACATTAATCTGCATTAATGTGTCATCAGCCCAACTGATCCAGATCTTGATTACCATCTTCACTATTTACAATACCACCCATTTTATTGCCATCTGCAAACTTACAAATCATGCCTTGCACATTCTCATCTAAATCATTAATTCCAACTACAACGGGCCCAGCACCGACTCCTGTGGCACACCACTAGTCACAGGCCTCCAGCCCGAAAGACAACCTTCCATTATCACCCTCCATGAAGTTAATTCTCAATCCATTCAGCTAGCTGTCCCTGGATCCATGCAATCTATGCTTGCAGAGCAGCCTACCCGTGCAGAACCTTGTCACATGCCCTGATGAAATCCATATAGAGAACACCTACAGCTCTGCCCTCAGCAACCCTTTTGGTTAATTCAAAAAAATGATCTCCCAACTGCAAAACCATGCTGACTATCCCTAATCACCTCCCATTTATCCAAATGCAGATCCAAATCCGATTCCTCAGAATATTCTCCAGTAACTTGCCTACCTCAGATGTTATAGTTCCCAGGTCTAAAGTTCCCAGGCTTTTCCTTGCAGACCTTCTTAAATAAAAGAACATTAGCCACCCTCTAGTCTTCCAGCACCTCACCCCTGTCTAATAATGATTAATATATATTGGCCATCCATTCTCTAGCTTCCTACAGCATCCTGGGATATATCTGATGAGGCCCGGGATATTTGTACACTTTCATATGCCCCAGGAAGGTTCAGCACTTTGTTGACTGTAATACAGACTGTACAAGGCATGTCTTTAACTGTCCCAAGTTACACGGTCTTCATGTCTTTCTCCGCATTTAAAACAGAAAATACTTGATTAGAACGGGTGTCAAGGGTTATGGGGAGAAGGCAGGAATATGGGATTAGGTGGCAGAGATCAGTCATGATTGAATGGCGGAGTGGACATGATGGGCCAAATTGCCTAATTCTACTCCTATAAATTGTGAACCAGCAAATTTTACTTCGGAGTCACGTGAGTGACTACGTGAAGACCACGTCCAGCATGCATGCGCGACATATAGCGTCTCACGCAGTGCAACAGCGATGGACGGGAATACGAGCTCTCCCGCAACAATTTGAAAACGGACCTCCAGGTAAGTAAATTTACTCTGAAGACATGGTGTTTTGGGAAACCATGTTCTGTTTTATTTTTAAATAGGAACATGAACAGGGAAAACACCAAGGAATGTCGTTCCCGTCGGACTGCAATGGTTCCAGCAGTGGGGGGCGACCGGCGGCACCTGGACCACACACGCTGCGGTCCACAGTCATCGACAATTTCCGAGCCAAACCCAGCGCCGCTAGCACAGCTCAAACAACCGCAGCGGGCTGGAGGTAAGGCACTACGGAAGTCGGATCAGCCGGTTCACTCAGACGAGCCCGGCATGGAGCAAATACTCCAGCAAGACTTGCTCCGGGAGATGGGGCAGCTCGCCAAGGGAGCACAAACACTCCCGCTCCAGTGCACTAACAAGCACTGGCCATCGTATCTCCCTCAACAGAGGGGAGCGTTAGTGACCAGGACTGGGCTGGTCAAGAACAGGGATCACTGGCTGAAGAAACCGGGAGTATGCTTGAGGTACAGGACCAGGAAGAGCTGCTGGGAGTGGTGAACCGCTACGTGGCAACACCGCGAGCGGGACGGCCGTTACAGTCTAAAGTGGCGGCCAGCTTACTACCTGTCCTTTAAACCTCTCCAAGACAGGTAGTCAATGAGGCGTTGGACCTTATCACGCCTCCCCAAAATTGCATTTTGCTCAATGTGCCTGCCGTTACTGGGGGTACATTGAGCAGGGTATCAAAACCCAAGAACTTAAATTGCAAATAATGGTGATACCCCTGACATCGGCTATCACTTCATATGCTCATTCCATGGACAGGGTTTACATGACAGAACACCCTGGCTCTACTGTGCAACACAGTATGTGATTAACAACCTCCAGAAGGAGTTCATAAGACCTGCCCTCAACCTACAAATATTTGGAGGACTGTGTAGAACGCCGGCCTCAGAACCACAGATCCTGCTATTTGGCAAAGAATTACCAAAACAAGCCAAAACATCTGGACCAAGAATCCAAGGCATTTGGCCTCATGAGGGCAGGACCTGGAACGAGCTAAACCACGCAAACCCAGACGGCAGTACCTCCACGCATCCACCAGTAGGCATCTACTTCATGGTACTGGTGAAAGCTCGGGGCCCGCATGCCATCCCCGGAAGTCTTTCGGGACAGGGCCCAGAGCGGGCCCCATGGAAAATGCGCCACCTCCCAACAGCACCACCCCGACAGACAAGGAACCAGAAACCGAAGAAATAAACACACACAAACAACAGTGGAGGTAGGTGGGTCTGGTTCCTACCATCACATAAACGGTGGGGGGATTGTGCTAACAGGGGAGAGAATACACCTGTTTTTGGAAGCATGAAGGACTATCACACTTGGTAGTTATATACCAAAAAATATTCAAGGATAAAAATTGAATTCATTCAAGAAAACTTGCCACCAGTTCAGCATGCACCCCAAAGGGGTTTTACCTTCTCACTAAAAAGAAAACATGAGGGACAAGCTGAACTGGAGAAATTACATACGAAGGGAATTATAGAGAAATCTAAACATGAACCTTTGGAATTCGTATTAAAATTACTAAAAAGATGGTGAATGTCGCATCATCATTGACTTAACCATATTGAATACTTTCGTCAGGTATACACACTTTAAAATGGAAGACATTTGTAACTGCCAAACAATGGATTTCCTAAGGATACTTTATGGCAGGCATCGACTTAAAAGATGCATACTATTCAGTACCCATTCATAAAGATCATCGTAGATACCTAATAGTTATTTATTTATCTATTTATCTATTTATTTATTTATTTATTTATTTATCTATTTATTTATTTATTTATTTATTTATTTATTCATTTATTTATTCCGAACAAGTAAAGCCATTAAAGACATTAATATTAACAAAATCGAAATTATCAAACAATTGGACATTACAATCAATATTTACAAAGCAATGAGAAGAACAAAATCAAAGTTCCAACTCTGTGTCTGTACAAGCTCGAAAAGGAGTGAGAAGAAGAATAACTTATTAAATCTCACCCCTTTTCCCCAACACTTCTACCATATTTAAAAATCAATTCATTACTAATAATAATACTACCCTAGGCAATTTCCCATAATACCTACAGACATATATATACATACAACTATTATGTACATACAAACTTCATATCTGAAGTACCCAACCATAAGTAAACAATAGTAAAGCAAGATAAACATCAACCCCCACTTGTCAACCATCCCCTCCATCCCTGTACCCCTTGAAAATTATTTTTTTATATATCATTTTAAAATGATTCATGTTTGTGCATTGCTTCAATTCCCCGTTCAATTTATTCCACACTCCTACTCCACAAACCGAAATACAAAAGGTTTTTCTAGTCGTACGGACTTTTTGTTTCTTAAAGTTAAATATTCCTCTTAAATTGTAACCCCCCACACGCTCGTTAAATAATTTTTGAATGTTTCCAGGTAAATTTTTATTTTTGGCCCTAAACATTATCTGAGCTGTTTTGAATGTAACCAAATCTTCTAATTTTAATAATTTTGACTCTAAAAATAATGGATTCGTATGACCCAGATACTTAGCATTATGGATAATACGAATTGCTCTTTTTTGCATCATGGTTAATGAGTGTATCGAATTTTTATAGTTATTACCCCAGACTTCTGCACAATAATTTAAGTAGGGTAAAATTAATGAACAATAAAGAATACGGAGTGATTTGTAATCCAGAGCTTGCTTGGCTTTGTATAATACAGAGATACTTTTTGACAATTTTAATTTTACATGTTTAATATGTGATTTCCAGCTTATTTTATCGTCAATTATAACCCCAAGAAATTTATTTTCATGCACTCTTTCAACTTCCACCCCATTTATCTTTATACTTACTAGTGTATTTATTCTACAATTACCAAATAACATTATTTTAGTTTTACTCAGATTTAATGAAATTTTATTCCTATCAAACCATATTTTCAATTTACCCATTTCTTTTATTATTTTATCCAATAGCTGGTTTAAATTTTCCCCAGAACAAAAAATATTTGTATCATCTGCAAATATTTACCTGTATGGGGCAACTATGGCAGTACAAATTATTGACTAATGGTCTAACATGAGCCAAAACTGTTTACCAAGATATTAAAACCAGCCCTGACACTATTAAGGAAACATATTGTCATGGCATATCTTGATGATATTTTAATAAGAGACAAAACCATGGAATTAGCTAATTCAGCAGCATTAGCTACTAAAAACTTATTTAACCTTGGGCTTTGTCATACATCCAGATAAATCTACGTTGACACCATCCACAACTATGGACTATCTGGTATTCACAATTAACTCAGTCCACATGTCTATAACGTTGCCAAAAGAAAAGTCAGCAGAATTGGCACAAACCTGTGACAAATTAATGGTTAACAATCGACCAACCATTCGACAAGTGGCAAGAGTAATTGGGAAATTAGTAGCAGCATTACCAGCTACCTAGCTTGGACCTTTGCATTAGAGCAAAGGTGCTAGCGTTTTAAACAACATGCAGGTCACTATGACTGAACCATGAAATTGCCTATTTTCAGACATAATGATGGAAAGAGAACATTTGGCATAGTTCCAGTCCCATCATTTATCAATAACCCATATCCAGAACAGGTGGTAGATGGACTAATCTAGAATCATCACTACTACAGACACTGGACATAAAAACTATTTGGAATGTTGGGTGCGTTCTATGGGTTAAAAGCATATTGTTCAAAAGTGCACCATTTGCATGTTCGTTTACAAATTAACAATACCACAGTGGTGGCCTATATTAACCATATGGGTGGGATAAAATCGATATCATGTGATAATTTGATCAACACAATCTGGTAATGGTGCGTCGACAAACATATTTGGCTATCAGCAACTTACCTACCAGGTAAGCTAAATACAGTGGCAGACATGTTAAACCCCAAAGTATTTGCTGAAATTACAAAGCAATATGGAACACCAGATATCGATCTCTTTGCATCCCGACTGAATCACCACGTACCGATATATGTTGCATGGGAACCAGACCTTGAGGCAGCGGCGATGGATACATTCTCGCTAAACTGGGGGGAACTAATCCCTCTATGGTTTTTCCCCCCTTCAGCCTCATCAGTTAGGTACTATGCAAAATACAGATGAACTTTGCTTTGGGCTTTTTGGTAGTACCCAATGGTCCTTGACAGGGTCATTGAAACCCATGACCATTCCCAGCACATCTACAGATCTACTGATCCACCCTGTATCAGGCGAAAGTCACCCATGCCATGACAGAATAAGCCTACTGGGTTGCAGATTCCAAAAATACCTTTTGCTGGACCTGGGATTGTCAAATAGGACCATGGGCACGATGACAGCATCTCACCGACTTTCCACCAAGAAACAATATCTCTCCAGTATAAGAAAATGTGAAACATACTGCTCGAGAACAGGGACAACCTACTAATCAACCACCATATCTATGTACCGGAGTTCCTGGCCAGCCTTCACCACGATGAAGGTCTGAGCTATAGCACTATCAAATGTGCTAGAAGTGCATTGTCAGCCTATCTAAGACAGGCACCAGGGAAACAGGTCATAGGGTCTCATCCACTGGTGGCCAAATTAATGAGAGGTACCTTCAATTCAAAACCCCATAGACCTATATATATTAAGATCTGGGATGTCAGCGTTGTCCTGACATACCTAAGGGATGGCCACCAGCCAGATCCCTCACTCTGGAAACAGCTACCCTGTATACGGCCATGCTGATTGCTTAGTCTCAGCATAAGGGACCAGTCCTTTTACCTACTCAGACTGGACAATATGGTCGTAACATCAGACCAAATAACATTCACCATTCAGGAGCTGGTAAAACAGAGTAGACCAGGAACTTCAGGACTCATTATGGAATTCCGGGCATACCCACCTGACCCCCGTTTATGTGTCATGACTCACCTTCTACTATATATCAACACAACCTAAAATTCCCGAGGGAGACAAAAAGCACAATTGGTCAGCCACAAAAAAGCCACATGGTCGGGTACCGAGTCAAACCATCTCTAGATGGCTCAAACAGGTATTGGGAGCTGCTGGAGTGGATACTGATATTTACACATCTCACTCCACCAGGGCAGCATCCACGTCGGCGGATAACAGAATTGACGTGCCATTGGACCATACCCTGGTAACAGCGGGGTGGTCCATGGAAAGAACTTTTCAAACTTTCTACAACAAGCCATTAATAAAACCTGTTTCACTTGCAGAGAGAATTTTAGACGCTGCAAAAAATGTATAATTTAAGCCCGGGGGAGCATTAATTTCTGTTATTATTTTCAAATAATACCATTATTGTTTTACAAATAGATTCATGTTTGATTACGATAACATACTTCCTCCCTTGGATGACTTCGGCAGCGAGTGAAGTATGGACTGTTACACGGTTTGAAATCACAGAGCTTTAAAATCTTCACGTAGTCACTCACGTGACTCCAAAGTAAAATAGTAAGATTAAACGCGAGCTTACCAGTTTGAAGTTTGATCTTTATTTTTATGAGGAGTTACGATGAGGGATTACGTGCCCTCCGCTCCCACCCTCAATTATAGAGATCAAGTGGTATCTTAGTTCTCCTTATCTTTACTATGTTTATTTCAATTATCAAGTCAAGTCAAGACAAGTCAAGTCAAGTTTATTTGTCACATACACGTTGTGTTGTTTCTGTGATTCCACACCGCTGCTTTGAAGTATGTCGCGCATGCGTGCTGGTCGGGGTCTTCACGTAATCCCTCATCGTAACTCCTCATAAAATAAAGATCAAACTTCAAACTGTTAAGTTCTCGTTTAATCTTTCTATTCTTCTCCTATAAATTGTGAACTTGCAAATGAAACTGTTGGGAATCCTGCAGCAGAACTCCCAAGTCCCTTCTGAAAGTCAGGTAAACCACATCCACTGACTCTTCTTTGTCTATCATGTCATTGACTTCCTCAAACAATTCCAACAGGTTCGTCAGGCAAGTTCTCTCCTTCAAAAAACTATGCTGGCTTCAATCAATCAATCAACCTTTATTGTCATCTTGCAAAGCAACAGCTGTACAGTGCAAAATGAGAAGACGTTTCCCAGGGAATACCGGAGCATCGCATATAAATCTTAAACATTTCACACATCAAAACAGTAAAAACAATCCAGTCCCTGATGAAACAGTATAAATAGTTAAAAGCAGGTAAAACAGCAACATTAAAATGCAGTTAAAACAGTCATTAAAATGTCCAGGGCATCTGATTTGAGTGGCCAGTGCCAGAGTTATTGTATTGTCAGTGCAAAAGCAGCAGAATCCGTTGGAGTGACTGTTTAGCAGCTTCACAGCCTGTGGCAGGAAACTGTTTAGCAGTCTGGTTGTTCGGGCTTTGATGCTACGGTATCTCTTGCCTGATGGCAGGAGATCCAGGTATGTGTGGAGGGGGTGCAGTTTGTCCTTAGCTATTCTCAGAGCTTTTTTTCAGACAGCGGCTCTGGAACAGTTCTTGTACCGAGGAGAGGGAGACGCCTAGTTTATCGTGTGCTTCTTGGTACTCGGAAACCTCATCCTTTATAATAGACTCTTACAAACCACTGAAGTCAGGCTGACTGGCCTATAATTTCCACTCTATTGCATTGCTCCCTTCTTGAACAGCGGAGTAACATTAGCAGTTTTCCAGTCATCTAGAACTACTCCTGACTCCAGTGATTCTTGAAAGATCGACACTAATGCCTCCACAATATCTAAAGCCACCTCTTTCAGTACCCTGAGATAGTCCATTTGGTCCAGGTGACCCATCCAGCATCCAGCTTCCCAATTGAATTGAATTGAAATAATTTAATTGCCACACAACCAAGGTCGGTGGTATTTGAGTTGCCAGCAGCGGTACAATAATAAAGAACACAACCACAATAAAAATTTTACACAAACATCCACCACAGCATTCACCACTGTGGTGGAAGGCACAGAGCTTGGCCAGTCCTCCTCCATTTTCCCCCATGGTCGGGACCACCACCCTCCACAGCCGTTGCTGCAGGCGTCCAGATGGTAAGGGACAAAGTCAAAGTCAAGGTGAGTCCAGGATCGGCTCTTCCCAACCAGAGACCGCGGCTTCAGGCTGGTGTAGGCCGCAGGCCGGCGGTCAAAGTTTTAAAGTACCTGGCGTGCCGCAGCCGGAAGCACCGCAGTCTGCAGGGCCGGCGGTGGAAGCTCCCCTCCAGGGGTGAAGGTAAGACCGCGCCGGGCCCGCGGTAGAAGACGGCCATGGGCCGGCGGTGGAAGCTTCTTCCCCCTGGGTCCTCCACGTGAGATCCCGGGCTGTGGACGCCGCACCAGCTGGAGTTCTGCAGACCGCTGCTTCAGGCTGCCGGCTGCCGCGGGCCAGCGTAACGGAGCGCTCCCCTCCAGCGAGGTCTCACCCGCTCCGCACCGAGAGTCCACGCTGCGCCCGCCGCTGAAGCTCCGGGCGCGTCTCCGGGAAAGTCGGCGCCGATCCATGCTGTTAGGCCACGGGGGAGGCGACCAGAAAAAGTCGCCTCTCCATGGAAGAGGCGGCCGAAACGGTTTCCCCCTTACCGCCCCACACCACCCCCCACACATAACACACAAAGAAACATTAAAAACAGACTTTTAAACATACTAAAAAAATTAAAAAAGTTGAAAAAAGACGGACACGCTGCCGACAGGCTGCTGCCAGTGCAGCGCCCCCTACCGAAAAGCACCTTCTCCTCAGTAATAGCCACTCCATTGACTTCCACCCCCTGACATTTGAATTTCAGGCACGTTGCTGGTGTCTTCCACTGTGAAAATTGACGCAAAAATTGCATTCAAATCATCTTCTATTTATTTATTATCCATTATCACAAATTGGCTGTATCATAGTCACTGACGATAGTTACCAAGAACTACAGCATGATCTTGAATAACTGGGCAAGTGGCCCGAGGAACAGCTAATGGAGTTTAAATCAGATGGTCATAGGATCATATAGCATGGAAACAGGCCAAACTTGCCCACACCAACCAAGATGCCCCATCGACAATAGCCCCACCTCCCCATATTTGACCCATATCCCTCTAAACCTTTCCTATCATAATGTCATAAAGTTATAGAAACATAGAAAATAGGTGCAGGAGTAGGCCATTCAGCCCTTCGAGCCTGCACCACCATTCAACATGATCATGGCTGATCATCCAACTCAGTATCCTGTACCTGCCTTCTCTCCATATCCCCTGATACCTTTAGCCACAAGGGCCACAACTAACTCCCTCTAAAATATAGCCAATGAACTGGCCTCAACTACCTTCTGTGGCAGAGAATTCCAGAGATTCACCACTCTCTGTGTGAAAAATGTTTTTCTCATCTCAGTCTGAAAAGATTTCCCCCTTATCCTTAAACTGTGACCCCTTGTTCTGGAATTCCCCAACATCGGGAACAATCTTCCTACATCTAGCCTGTCCAACCCCTTAAGAATTTTGTAAGTTTCTATAAGATCCCCCCTCAATCTTCTAAATTCTAGCGAGCACAAGCCGAGCCTATCCAGTCTTTCTTCATATGAAAGTTCTGACATCCCAGGAATCAGTCTATAGGCGATAGGAGCAGAATTAGGCCATTCGGCCCATCAAGTCTCCTCCGCCATTCAACCATGGCTGATCCACCTCTCCCTCCTAATCCCATCCTCCTGCCTTCTTCCCATAACCCCTGACATCCATATTAATCAAGAATCCATCAATCTCAGCCTTAAAAATATCTATTGATATGACTATCCAAATATCCAAGCGTCTTTTAAAATGCTGTTATTATAATCTCATTAACTACCTCCTCTGGCATCTTAATCCACATTCTGCCCTCTGAATGAATACGTTGTCCCTGAGGTTCCTCTTAATTCTTTCCCCTCTCGACAAACCTCTGGTTTTTGATTCCCTTACCCTAGATAAAAGACTGTGCATTCACTATCAGTTCCCCTTGTGATTTTACACACTTTATATTGGTGAAACAGAATCTGCCCTTGACAAAGCCATGTTGTCCATCTGTGAGTTGTTCCTGCCCTTCCTTCTGATCGTAACACATTCCGTCAGAATTTTCCCCAGTATAATAATAATAATAATGGATGGGATTTATATAGCGCCTTTCTAATACTCAAGGCGCTTTACATCGCATTATTCATTCACTCCTCAGTCACACTCGGTGGTGGTAAGCTACTTCTGTAGCCACAGCTGACGGATGCGTGGCTGCCATTCTGCGCCTACGGCCCCTCCGACCACCACCAATCACTCACACACATTCACACACATTCACACACAGGCAAAGGTGGGTGAAGTGTCTTGCCCAAGGACACAACGACAGTATGCACTCCAAGCGGGATTTGAACCGGCCACCTTCCGGTCGCCAGCCGAACACTTAGCCCATTGTGCCATCCATCACTGATGTTTATACTCAAGGTCTATTATTACTAGATTCTTTCCTGCAACCTTTCTTGGAAAGGGGAACCAGGTTTGCTGTTGTCCAGTCATTCGGTACATTACTAACATCTATTGAAGATATAAAATTGTCATCCATGTAAATTTACAGATTAATGAAAGGCATAGATAGATGTTCCACTCGTGGGAGAGTCTACGACCAGAGGTCACAGCCTCAGACTTAAAGGGCGCTCGTTTAGAAAGGAGGTGAGGAGGAACTTCTTTAGTCAGAGGGTAGTTAATCCATAGAACTCATTGCCACAGAGGGTTGTGGAGGTCAAGTCAGTGGATATTTTTAAGGTAGAGATAGACAAATTCTTGATTAGTAAGGGTGTCAAGGGTTATGGGAAGAAGGCAGAAAAATGGGATTAGGAGGCAGAGATCAGCCATGATTGAATGGTGGAGTGGACTCGATGGGCCGAATGGCCTAATACCACTCCTATAACTTGTGAACCTGGGTCCCAGCAATCTCTTCCCTTGCCTTCTGCAGTAGCCCGGGTTTTATACTCTTAACCCCATCCGGTTATATAACCACAAATCCTCTGTGGTTTTATCTACCTTTTCATTTGCCTCCTCATTATTTATGGAAACCTACATTCAATTTTCACCTAGCTCTTCACTGCAACGTTTGTTTCCTTTGTGAATGCTGACATAAAGTATTCATTGAGGACCTCACCAATATCTACACAAAAAAGTCCCTGTAGTCCCAAATGTGCCCTGCTTTTTCTATGGTTATTCTTTTGCCCTGAATATACTTATAGAATGCCTTTTTGATTGAGGTTATTTTTAGGGGAAGATTTAATAGGAACCTCTGGGCCAACGTATTAATTCAGAGTATGGTGAGCACGTAGAATAAGCCGCCAGAGGAGGTAGTTAATGTAGGTACAATAACAGCATTTAAAAGACATTTGGATGGCCTGTGATCTTTCTTGACTTACTAATTTTCTTTTAAAGCTGTTCTCTTCAATGTTTATACTCATGAAAGATCTCCCATTTTTTAATTTTCCTATACCAGTCATATACTTCATATTTTCTCTTTATCCAACACTCAATATAATGGCAATGTCGTTATTTTCCAATGTCCAACTTTCCATTGTCATTACTACACAGGCAGGCAGGAGTGATCTCACAGAGATTACAAAAGAATGGATCTTCCAGACATTATTTCAAGTGTACACAAAATTGCTGGGGAAACTCAGCGGGTGCAGCAGCATCTATGGAGCGAAGGAAATAGGCGACGTTTCGGGCCGAAACCCTTCTTCAGACTGATGGGGGGTGGGAGAAAGAAGGAAAAGGGGAGGAGGGGGAGGAGCCCGAGGGCGGGCGGATGGGAGGGTGGGAGGAGACAGCTAGAGGGTTAAGGAAGGGGAGGAGACAGCAGGGGCTAGCAAAATTGGGAGAATTCAATGTTAATGCCATAAGGACGCAAGGTCCCTAGACGGAATATGAGGTGCTGTTCCTCCAATTTCCGCTGTTGCTTACTCTGGCAATGGAGGAGACCCAGGACAGAGAGGTCGGATTGGGAATGGGAGGGGGAGTTGAAGTGCTGAGCCACCGGGAGGTCAGGTAGGTTTTTGCGGACTGAGCAGAGGTGTTCGGCGAAACGATCGCCCAACCTACGCTTGGTCTCCCCGATGTCAATCAGCTGACATCTAGAGCAGCGGATGCAGTAGATGAGGTTGGAGGAGTTACAGGTGAACCTTTGTCGCACCTGGAACGACTGCTTGGGTCCTTGAATGGAGTCGAGGGGGGAGGTGAAGGGACAGGTGTTGCATTTCTTGCGGTTGCAACGGAAAGTGCCCGGGGAGGGGGTGGTGCGGGGGGGAACGGAAGAATTGACGAGGGAGTTGCGGAGGGAGCGGTCTTTGCAGAAGGCAGACATGGGGGGAGATGGGAAGATGTGGCGAGTGGTGGGGTCACGTTGGAAGTGGCGGAAATGGCGGAGGATTATGTGTTGTATTTGGCGGCTAGTGGGGTGAAAGGTGAGGACCAGAGGGACTCTGCCCTTGTTGCGAGTGCGGGGATGGGGAGAGAGAGCAGTGTTACGGGGTATGGATGAGACCCTGGTGTGAGCCTCATCTATGGTGGCGGAGGGGAATCCCCGTTCCCTGAAGAACGAGGACATTTCCGATGCCCTGGTGTGGAATGTCTCATCCTGGGAACAGATGCGGCGTAGGCGGAGGAATTGGGAGTAGGGGATGGTGTCTTTACAGGGGGCAGGGTGGGAAGACGTGTAGTCCAGATAGCCATGTGAGTCAGTGGGTTTGTAATGTATGTCGGTCAGGAGTCTGTCCCCTGCGATGGAGATGGTGAGGTCAAGGAATGGTAGGGAAGTGTCGGAAATCGTCCAGGTGTATTGGAGTGCCGGATGGAAGTTGGTGGTGAAGTGGATGAAGTCAGTCAGTTGTGTGTAGGTGCAGGAGGTGGCCCCAAAGCAGTCGTCAATGTAACGGAGGTAGAGGTCGGGGATGGGGCCCTGGTACGTCTCGAACAAGGATTGTTCAACGTACCCGACAAAGAGGCAGGCGTAGCTGGGGCCCATGCGTGTGCCCATAGCTACGCCTTGTGTTTGGAGGAAATGGGAGGAGTCAAATGTGAAGTTGTTGAGGGTGAGGACCAACTCCGCTAAGCGGAGGAGAGTGTCAGTGGCTGGGTATAGGTTGCTCCTGTGGTCGAGGAAGAACCGGAGGGCTCCGAGGCCATCCTGGAGGGGGATGGAGGTTTAGAGTGAGCGGACATCCATGGTGAAGATGAGGGGGTGAGGGCTCAGAGAGTGGAATGCGTGGAGGCGGCGGAGAGTGTCTGAGGTGTCTAGAACATAGGTGGGGAGGGATTTGACCAAGGGGGATAGGATGGAGTCAAGGTATGTGGAGATGAGTTCGGTGGGGCACGAACACGCAGAGACAATGGGTCTGCCGGGAGAACCGGGTTTGTGGATTTTGGGGAGAAGGTAAAAACGGGCCGTGCGGGGCTGGGGAACGATGAGGTTGGAAGCTTGGTCGGGCAGGGCGTGGGAATTGATGAAGTCGGTGATGGTGCTAGAAATGGTGGCCTGGTGCTCGTCAGTGGGGTCATGATCCAAGGGTAAGTAGGAGGAGGTGTCCGAGAGTTGGCGCGTGGCCTCAGCTTTATAGAGATCGACGCGCCAGACTACCACGGCACCTCCCTTGTCGGCTGGTTTGATGACCCAATCTGGGTTTTTGCGGAGTGATTCAATGGCAGTGCGTTCAGCGGGGGAAAGATTAGAGTGAGACAGGGGAGTGGAGAAGTTGAGGCGGTTGACGTCGCGGCGGCAGTTCTGAATGAAGAGTTCCAGAGCCGGGACTTTATGAGGGGGGTTCCACGAGGAGGGGGTGCGTTGGAGACGGGAAAAGGGGTCATCATTGGGGGGCGAGGACTCCTTCCCATGGAAGTGCACTGTGAGGCGGAGACGACGGTAGAAGCGCTCCAAGCCATGGTGGGCGCGGAACTCATTGAGATGGGGACGGAGGGGGACAAAGGTAAGACCTCTGCTGAGGACAGACCATTGGGTGGGGGAGAGGGGGAGGTCGGGGGGGATGGTGAACACCCGGCAGGGGTGGGAGTTGGGGCCAGAGGAAGGCAGGTGGGTAGACTGGGGACGGGGCGATGTGTGGGGGGGGGGGTTGTGGGTGTTGGAGGAGTGGTGGGTGGTCAGGGTGTGGGGGGGAGAGAGGGCTGTAATGTGGGTGGGGAAGAGCGGGTGTGACATGGTTGGGGGGGGATGGGGGAGGGTCAGTGGAGCAGCCACTGAGGTTAGTAAGGATGGGCAGACGGGCGCTAGGACCCAGTGGAGTTAAGTCCAGGAGAGTGGGAGTAAGCAGCGTGGAGGCTGCAGGCCCAGTGCAGAGTCCAGGCTCCAGGTAAGGCGACGGCTGTGGGTTGCTGGAGGGGGGTGGAATGGCGCGGGTCACCGGACCCGATGGTCGGAGTCGAGTGGCGCGGGTCACCGGACCCGATGGTCGGAGTCCAGTGGTGGTTGAGTCGGGGTCCGCGGGCGATGCATGGGTGGTCCCGGTGGGCGGAAGGTCGGCGGGTCGGCGGCGAGACGAATCGGGTGCGTAGCGGCGGCCATGTTGAGAGAGCCCCGGTTCGGCGACGATGTCGGGTGGGTCGGGTCCGGCGGCGATGTCGGAGGAATCGGCGAGGGAGGGGGAGAAAGTCCGAGTTACCGTAGAAGCTGCGAGGCTGGGCGTCATCGGTCGGCAGGTGAGGGTCGGCAGCGGCGGCATCGATGTGGAGGTCGGTGAAGGCGGCGTCCCGGTGAGTATGGAAGTCGCTCCTAGTGGCCAAGATGGCGGGTGTCGCGGGACTCGGGCAGGCGATGCGGGCCAGAGTTGGGGCCCGGAGTCTGCGGGCGGTCGAGTCGCGGAGTGTAGGCGTCGGGAGCGGCCTGGAGTCGGGATCATTTAAGGTCCTTAGTGGAATTAAGGTAGGCCAGGAATTTTTTATTTAAGAGGTGGATCTTCCGGCGGATGAAATACAGCTGGGGTCCGTTGCAGGTCTGGGTTAGTGAGGCCTGAAGTCCAGGGAGTGTCGATGTGAGGTCCTGTTGGTGCCGGCGCATCGCGACCAGGGTGGATCTCAGTGCCCGGTTGGAGAATTGCTGGGTATGCCGGTGGATAGCCAGTCGGTACCGATGGTCCGGTTGGGGTCCGAACTTGGAGGTAGGGAACTGGAGCTGGAAGCCATGGGGTATGAGATGATGGCGCAGGCAGGCCCCGAGGAAGCAAATGTGGCTGTGGTATCGAGTCTGGGTAAGGGTGTGGTCGTACAGTTGGAGGGCAGGGGGGACCACAGAGGGTGTGCAGTTAGAGAGGAGGTTGTGAAACTGTCTCCGGAGAGAGGAGGAGAACTTCTTCAAAGTAGGCATACCTTGAGGAGATATCGCAGTGGAGTAGACAAAGTGTTCAAAAGGAAACTGCAGATGCTGGAATATCGAAGGTACACAAAATTGCTGGGGAAACTCAGCGGGTGCAGCAGCATCTATGGAGCGAAGGAAAT
The DNA here is from genome assembly GCF_010909765.2 of Amblyraja radiata. Classification (NCBI taxonomy): domain Eukaryota; kingdom Metazoa; phylum Chordata; class Chondrichthyes; order Rajiformes; family Rajidae; genus Amblyraja; species Amblyraja radiata. Next base: position 6,837,536 of record NC_045962.1, read on the forward strand.
AGGCGACGTTTCGGGCCGAAACCCTTCTTCAGACTGATGGGGGGCGGGGGGGGGGGGGGGAGAAAGAAGGAAAAGGGGAGGAGGGGGAGGAGCCCGAGGGCGGGCGGATGGGAGGGTGGGAGGAGACAGCTAGAGGGTTAAGGAAGGGGAGGAGACAGCAGGGGCTAGCAAAATTGGGAGAATTCAATGTTAATGCCATAAGGACGCAAGGTCCCCAGACGGAATATGAGGTGCTGTTCCTCCAATTTCCGCTGTTGCTCACTCTGGCAATGGAGGAGACCCAGGACAGAGAGGTCGGATTGGGAATGGGAGGGGGAGTTGAAGTGCTGAGCCACCGGGAGTTCAGGTAGGTTTTTGCGGACTGAGCGGAGGTGTTCGGCGAAACGATCGCCCAACCTACGCTTGGTCTCCCCGATGTAAATCAGCTGACATCTAGAGCAGCGGATGCAGTAGATGAGGTTGGAGGAGATACAGGTGAACCTTTGTCGCACCTGGAACGACTGCTTGGGTCAAGTGTAATTTCAAGTGTAATTGATTCTTATTGAAGTAGTTGCACAAACAAAGAGATGATCATACCAGGTTCTCCTTATTCTCATACAAGCTGTAACTTTCTGTTCTCTTTCATCTGGTGAGAACTGTGTACTCTCCGCATCCTGTGCCTGATCTGGTCACTCCCTGTCCACTGGCTATGTGTAATGCCCTTATATGCATCAAATGCCCGCCCCCAAGTGTTCAAGGTAATACTGCGAGAAGTATCGAGACAAAATAATGTAATATGCCACCAGTAGCTAGCCTAAGCCTAAACAGCTCCGACACTCAATATCTCTCAACATCCAGAATTGCCTATACTATACTAAAAGGATGCAACCTTTTCTTGTCGTATCCCCCAGGATGCAACCTTTTCTTGTCGTATCCCCCATCTCCGTCTATGTCTGCGCTGAAGCCTAATCGCGGAGCTTGCGGCCTCCAACTGGGACCGACCTCGAGACTCCGGAGGCAGATCCAGGACTTACCAACGTGGGGCCGGCCGACTTCAGGGCTGTGGTGGCGCTGCGGCGGAGACCCGACTTCGGAGCCTCGGAGGCTTCGGCCGCGGGCCCAGTGGACGACAACATCAGGAGCTCGCAGGTCCCAGGTTGGTGACCGGTTCACCGGAGCTCCCGCAACAACAGCTTTGTCCGCTGGACTGGAGGGTGGCAGCTTCGTCCGCCCTGGGCTGCGGAGTTTGAACCGGCCCGTTCGCGGAGCTCGGATTCGGCCGCGAGACTTACCTTCACCCAGGAGGGGACCCAACATCGAAAGCCTGGACGCAGGGGGAGAACAAGGAAGGAAGAGACAAGGGCTTTAAGACTTTTGCCTTCCATCACAGTGAGCAGGTGCCTGGTAGACTCACTGTGGTGGATGTTAAACTGTGTTCATTGTGTGTTTTGTTATTTTATTATATGTATGACTGCAAGGTTCACAATTTTGTTCAAACTAAAAAGTCTGAATGACAATAAAGGATACTTTGACTTTGACTTGTTACCTCAAGATTTTACCCTGACAGGAACATGCTGGCCTTGCTATTTTTCCTTTGGATGCTTCCCATGGTGTAGACATAGACTAACCTGCACGTTGATGCTTACAATCTACTTCTGCCAGATCCTCTCTTACGTAAATTAAATTGCCTGGTATTATTCTGATAAACCTTCACTGAGCAGCTTGCAACACTTCGCATCATTTCTAAATAAGCTTACTGAGACAGTAGACATGGCGCGGCGTGGGTGATATGGTGGTGAAGTGGTGGAGCTGTTGCGCCGGAGACCCTGGTTCGTTCCCGACTACGTGTGCTGTCTGTATGAACCTTTTCTCCGAGATTTTCAGGTTCCACACACACTCCAAAGACGTACAGGTTTGTAGGTTGTGTTCAAGAAGGAACTGCAGACGCTGGAAGATCGAAGGTACACAAAAAAATGCTGGAGAAACTCAGCGGGTGCAGCAGCATCTATGGAGCGAAGGAAATAGGCGACATTTCGGGCCGAAACCCATCTCTTACTATGGCTATCTGGACTACACGTCTTCCCACCCTGCCCCCTGTAAAGTCTCCATCCCCTACTCCCAATTCCTCCGCATACGCCGCATCTGTTCCCAGGATGAGACGTTCCACACCAGGGCATCGGAAATGTTCTCGTTCTTCAGGGAACGGGGATTCCCCTCCGCCACCATAGATGAGGCTCGCACCAGGGTCTCATCCATACCCCGCAACACTGCTCTCTCTCCCCATCCCCGCACTCGCAACAAGGGCAGAGTCCCCCTAGTCCTCACCTTTCACCCCACCAGCCGGCAAATACAACAAATAATCCTCCACCATTTCCGCCACCTCCAACGTGACCCCACCACTCGCCACATCTTCCCATCTCCCCCTATGTCTGCCTTCCGCAAAGACCGCTCCCTCCGCAACACCCTTGTCAATTCTTCCCTTCCCTCCCGTACCACCCCCTCCCCGGGCACTTTCCGTTGCAACCGCAAGAAATGCAACACCTGTCCCTTCACCTCCCCCCTCGACTCCATTCAAGGACCCAAGCAGTCCTTCCAGGTGCAACAAAGGTTCACCTGTATCTCCTCCAACCTCATCTACTGCATCCGCTGCTCTAGATGTCAGCTGATTTACATCGGGGAGACTGAGCGGAGGTTGGGCGATCATTTCGCCGAACACCTCTGCTCGGTCCGCAATAACCTACCTGAACTCCCGGTGGCTCAACACTTCAACTCCCCCTCCCATTCCCAATCTGACCTCTCTGTCCTGGGTCTCCTCCATTTCCAGAGTGAGCAACACCGGAAATTGGAGGAACAGCACCTCATATTCCGCCTGGGTTGCTTGCGTCCGGATGGCATGAACATTGAATTCTCCCAATTTTGCTAGCCCTGGCTGTCTCCTCCCCTTCCTTAACCCTCGAGCTGTCTCCTCCGATCCCCCCGCCCTCGGGCTCCTCCTCCTCCCTTTTCCTTCCTTCTCCCCCCCACCCCCCCATCAGTCTGAAGAAGGGTTTCGGCCCGAAACGTCGCCTATTTCCTTCGCTCCATAGATGCTGCTGCACCCGCTGAGTTTCTCCAGCATTTTTTTGTGTACCCAGGTTTGTAGGTTAATTGGCTTGGCATGAATTTAAATTGTCCCTAGTATGTGTAGGATAGTGTTAATGTGCAGGGATCGCTGGTCGGTGCGATCTCAGTGGGCCGAAGGGCCTGTTTCCGCAATGTACCTTTAAACTAAACAGAGTCATTGATATCTGGAACTTACTGCTAGGGGAGATTGTGGAATCAGATTAATCATTACATTTAAGAGGCTCTCTGACAGTTTACTAGAACTCTGCCTGGATTAGGTAGTAATAGCTACGTGACGTTGGACAACCTTGGATTGCTTTCTCTAGAACACCAGAAGTTAAGGGAAGATGTGATAGAAGTATGTATACCTCTCATGAGGCACAGATAGGGTAGAGAGTCAGAATCATTTTCCTAGGGTGGAAATGTCAGAGACTCATAATAGTAGGCTCCCCTCGGTCATGACTGACCATGGGTGATGCATCCTAGTTTGCAGGTGATGTGTGGTTGGATGCAAGCCTGGGCCATGTCATATGGAGGACAGGCTGTTGCCCATGCAGCATGTCCGCCCTCTCCACGTCGCTGATCGATCCAAAGGAACAGCAGGGCCGTTACAGTTTGGCACCAGCGCCGTCGCAGGAGCTGCCAGAGCGAGGTTGTAGACAACGACGAACTGCCTTAAGGGCTCCAACTCCGGATTTTCTTGAGGTTTATTCCTGGAGCCTTTTCCATGACTGGATATGGCCACAAGGCAGTGGAGGTTTTAAATCAGAGTTTTCCATCTCCTAGATGGACTGCCTTCCCAGGCTGATGAGCCCCATCTGCCTGAGACTCATGGGGGCGGGAGCGTCTACCTTCCCATGCAGGTCTATAGCACCTGCCCACTGCCCACAAAGACTAGAGGGTATGTATAGCTTTAGGGTGAGAGAAGCAAAATTTAAAGATGTGCGGGGCAAGTTTTTTTATACAGAGGATGACGGGAGCCTGGAACGCGCTGCCACGGGTGGTGGGGGTTTTGAGATTGGCACATGATTATGCAGGGAATGGAGTGGTGAGGAGCATGCATTGGTAGATGATGTTAGTTTATTTTGTTTTAGTTTGGTTTAGAGACCCATTCCACCCCTGGCCACGCTCTCATTCTACTCCCATCATCAGGAAGAAGGCAGAGGAGTCTGAAAAACATGACCAGCAGGTTCATGAAGCCTGATTACTTCTCAACAACATCAGGCTCTTGAACACTACAAACACCAACTAAACACTGAACACTCCTGGTTGCACTAAGGATTTGAGGCTTTTTTTGTTGCAATAATATTGTATTAAAAATATATATTTTTAACAACTTTTGTTGTTTATTATATATAAGAGTGGGCGGCGCGACTCTCCTCAGCAGCGGCCTCTGCAGTCCGTCTGTGTTTTATTATTTTTGGTCTCGTTTTTATGTAGTTTTTGTTATTTTTTTTGTTGGGGTATGTGTGTGGAGATGGGGGGGAGGGGGTAACTTTTAAAATCTTTCCACTGCACGGGAGGCCCGACTTTTTCTTTGTCAGGTCTCCGTTGTCGTTGGGGCTGCAACGTGGAGCGGCCTCCAACAGGAACGACCTGGGATTCCAGCTGCGGAGCTGGCGACTACTCACCGTCACGGGGCTGGCCGAGTCCGGAGCGGGTGGAGCTGTGGTGGAGCGCTGCTGCCACCCGACCTCCGGAGGTTCGGAGGCTGCAACTGCGGGTTTGGAGGACGGCGGCACCGGGAGCCCGCGGGTCCCTGCTGGGTGACCGCTTTTCGGGGCTTCCGCAACGGCGACTTCTCCCGCCCGAGTTGCGGGGTTGAAGAGCACCTGAGCGGGGCCTTACACCATCGCCCCGCGCGGCTTGGAGTGGCCGCGGGACTCTGCGAGTGCACGCCGGGGGCTCTAACACCAAGACCCGGTGTGCGACCTTGCATCACCCGGCGTGGCTTTAATGGCCGCGGGACAATCGCCATCGCCAGCCGGGGGCTTTGACTTTGACTCTGACTCTGACATCGGGGGGGAGTGCAGTGGAGAGGTAAGTTTTTTTTTTGCCTTCCATCACAACGATGTGATGGATGTTTGTGTAAACTGTGTTGTGTCTCGGGTCTTTTTGTTTTGTAATGTATGGCTGCAGAAACGACATTTCGTTTGGACTTCAAGGGGTCCAAATGACAATAAATTGAATTGTATTGTATTGTATTGTATTATCCACGAGCACTGTGTGTCCCGACCTGTTATGCAGCTGCAAGTAAGAATTTAAGTTCTGTTTTCAGGGATTGCTGGTCAGCGCGAGCTCGGTAGACCAAAGGGCCTGTTTCCACGCTGTATGTCTAAACTAAACTAATCTAGATAATTAATCTCTTGACTCTTAATCCCACATTAATCATTTTTGTTTTAATTCTCCCGACATATCAACATTCCACAGATGATACCATCTATCTGCACACTCGGGCCAATTTACAGTGGCCTAACAATCAGAATTTCATTGGCACGAGGAAGGAAATTGCAGCACCTGTGGGAGACCCACACAATCATAAGGGAGACCATGCAGACTCCACACAGACAGCAGCCAATGTCAGGATTGAACTCAGGTCTCTGGTGCTGTGAGGCAGCGGCTCTGGAAGCTGCACTATTCTACAGCCCATCAGATGCTAACAGATGGGAACAACTCTAAAGGGCCTGTCCAACTTTGGCAATTTTTTTGGTGACATTGCGACTGTCACAGTCGTGGCAGGTCGATGAAAAAGTGGTGACTGGACCCCCCCCCCCCCCGCTCTCACGACAATGTCTACAACAAGCTACCACCTCGTCGACGTCAAGCTACCGACAACCGGCGACCCATTAGGACGTCCATCTACGACCACACAGGCGACAACCAAAGTCAACCTACGTCCACCCACGACAAGCTACAACAAGCAACGACCCTGTTGGTGACAACTGAACACAATTCAGTCGCCGGTTGACATAGGTTGAAGTAGGTAGTTGCCAATAGAATTCACCGAAGTCAGCACCCGGCGACAATCAACGTCACCCGGCGACAACCTTCGTCATCCTGGCGACAACCGGTGACAGCAGCTATGACAGGAGAAGACAAGCTACGCCGAGCCCACTGTCGCCGAAAAGTTTAGAACATTTCAAAATCCAACGGCGCCCAGAAAAATGTTACGACTCTTTAGACTTGAGGAGACTACTCACGACCATACAGGCGTCATCCGGAAGTGGCGGCGCTGTGATACGGCTGCGGCTCGCCTGCAGTCTGTCTGTTTTTACTTTTTTGTGTTGTTTTTTTGTCTAGTTTAGTAATTTTTTGGTTATTAGGTGGTGTTGTGTGTGTGGGGTGGGGGTGAAACAGGGCTTTCTGTCTCTCCCTTCGGGGGAATGCGACTTTTTTGTCGTATCCCCCTTCTCTTCCCCCGTCTGCGCTGAGGCCTAATGGCGGAGTTGGCGGCCACCAACCTGCGACCGACCTCGAGGGTCCGGAGGTAGAGCCAGCCAGGACTCACTGGCCGTCTTCGAGCTGTGGCGACGTCGGGGCAGCGGCACGACTCGGCGCTCCGGTGAGGGCGGACGGCGCGGGGCTGAGACACTCCCGTGCGGGCGGCACGGCTACCGGCTGGAAGGCGCTCCCGTGTGAGCAGCCCGGTGCGGGGCTGAGACGCTGCCGTGGGGGCAGCCCGGTGCGGGGCTGAGACGCTGCCATGTGGGTGGCCTGGCTACTGGCTGGAAGGCGCTCCGGTGAGGGCGGACCGGCTCCCGGCAGGAAGCCGCTCCCATGGGGGCAACCCGGTGCGGGGCTGAGACGCTGCCGTGTGGGCGGCCCGGTGCGGGGCAGAGACGGTGCACCGGTGGCTGATGCGGCGTTCTGGCGGCGGCGACCTGGATCCAGGGCTCGGCCGCGGGCCAGTGGAGGACAATGTCGGGAGCTCGCAGGTCACAGGCTGGTGCCTGTTTTCCGGAGCACCCGTTGCAACAGCTGCGTCCGCTGGCCTGGAGGGCGGCAGCTTCGACCACCCCCGGGCCGCGGAGCTTGAACCGCGGGACTGACTTACCATCGCCCGGTGGGGTATCGCCTCGGCGCAGAGGGAGAAGAGGAGGGAAGAGACAGTAACTCTAAGACTTTTGCCTCCATCACAGTGAGGAGGTGTTTGGAGAACTCACTGTGGTGGATGTTAATTTGTGTTTATTGTGTGTTGTTATTATTACATGTATGGCTGCAGGCAACGACATTTCGTTCAGACCGAAAGGTCTGAATGACAAATAAAGGATTCAATTCAATCAATGTGGCGACAGCCTAATCGCCTGTAGTCGCCGAAAAAATTGCCTAAGTGGGATAGGGGCCTAAACCTTAAGGTACAATGAAATAAAGTCTAAACGTTCACTTTTACTGCCAAGGAGAAGACATAAAGTGACCTACACTTCACTGGTCCAGCAAAGTTTAGTTTAGCGAGATACAGCGCAGAAACAGGCCCTTCGGCCCACCGAGTCCGCACTGAACAGCAATCCCCGCACATCAACATTATCTTACTCACACTAGGAACAATTTTACATTTATACCAAGCCATATAACCTACAAACCTGTCGCCTTGAGTGTGGGAGGAAACCGAAGATCTCAGAGAAAGCTCACGCGGTCACGGGGAGAACGTACAAAATCCGTGCAGACAGCACCCGTAGTCGAGATTGAACCCGGGTCTCCGGCGCTCCAAGCGCTGTAAAGGGCCTGTCCCACTTACGTGTCCTTGGCACGCAAATTACGCAACCTCGTGGTCGCGCTGAGCCGAGACAGTCGAGCGAAGGTCGGGCGCGATTACATGTGTACGCACAGCCGTCTGGAGCTTGTGACGTCATTTGAAGATGGACACAAAGCTGGAGTAACTCAGCGGGACCGGCAGCATCTCTGGAGAGAAGGAATGGGTGACGTTTTGTGTCGATACTCTTCTTCAGTCTGAAAAGAAGGGTCTTGACCCGAAACGTCACCCATTCCTTCGCTCCAGAGATGCTGCCGGTTCCGCTGAGTTACTCCTGCATTTGTGTCTATCTTCAATTTTCTTGGCCCCGCTCTTTTTTTTAATTTTTTTTATTTATTACGAAACTACTTTTATTCAAAAAATAAACATAAACATAGAGTATTAACACAATCAAAGACTGCCTATGCTGACAGTTTACAAACAAATGATCGTCAAATTAATAACATCAACGTCAACTGGACCCACGAATGGCCGTTGAAGGTCGAGTGTTCCATTTATCAACAAAACACTCAACCTTCAACGGCGACCAGTATCCATGGAAAGCCTCCAAAGTCCCCATGGACACCACGTGTTCCCCCTTAACACTTAAACAAAATTATCAAATTAAAATATTAACATTCTTATCGATAATATATTCAACCTCCTGTGGGGACCAGCGTGCACAGAAGGCCTCCACAGTCCCCATGGACACCGCGTGTTCCTTTTCTAGGGACACGCGAGCTCGGACGTAACCCCGGAAAAGGGGCAGGCAGGCGACCGGTGTGCGGCCATCGACTGCCCGCTGCCTGGACCCGCGAATGGCCATCTTGGCCAGGCCCAGGAGCAGACCGACAGGGAGACCCACTCCTCCCTCCCAACCTTCCCCCCTCTGCACCGGATGCCCATAAATTAATAATGTTGGACTAAAATGTAGCCAAAACTTGAGGAGCAGCCCTTTCAGATATTCGAACAGTGGCTGCAACCTCTCACACTCTATGTACACATGGAACACGGTCTCTACCTCACCGCAGAAATGACAAGCAGGGGAGGAGTCTGTGAACCGGCTCAAATACCTATTACAGGCCACGGCTTTGTGCAATACTCTCCACCCCAGGTCCCCGATGTAAAGGGGGAGGACTCCCTTGTAGAGAGACCTCCACTGGGGACCGCTCCCCTCGTCAGGTGGTAACACGGACCGCCAGGGTGTGTCTGGACGAAAGACGAGGGCGAGGAAGTGGAGAGTGTGCAGGAGCAGCCTGTACAGTACGCGCCTCTCCGCGTCACAGAACGGTACGCTGGGCATCTCGGAAAGGCGGCTCATGTTGCATGGGGCCGGCTCTCGGGGAGGGACCCGGGCCTTGGGCCCTATGAACAATTCCGACTGAACGGGGGCAAGCTCGTCCGGAATCGTTCCATGCACACGTCTCTCCTCAACACCCACCATCACAGCCACGACACCCCCCTCCTCCTGAGGAGTAGGGCCCTGGCTGAAGGTGACCAAATTCCTGGCCTTCAAGAGGTCTCGGTAAAAGCCAGGCAACTCCCGCCTAGCGCGTCGACTCATGCCCGCTAATGGGAGCTGTGAGCCCTCCTGAAGGCAGCGCCCCTGGCGTAAAAAATACGTCGCCAACACGTGCCATTTAGGAGGGTAGTCCGAGTAGACGTACCTCCGCAGGGTCCTGAGTCGGAGAGCCGCCACCTGGGTGCGAATACAGACCAGCGCCTGACCACCCTCCTCCAATGGGAGACTCAGAACCCCAGCAGAGACCCAGTGGTTCCTCTCGCCCCAGAAGAAGTTGACCAATCTCCTCTGTAACATGGTTATAAAGTAAGAGGAAGGGACCATAGTGGCCATCCGGTACCACAGCAGAGAGGCCACCAGCTGGTTAATAACTACAGCCCTGCCCCGGTAAGAGAGCACACCAAGTAGGCCGGACCAACGTCCCAGCCGGGCAATCACCTTCGCCTCCAGCTCCTGCCAGTTCGCCGGCCACCCCCTCTCATCGGGACTCAGGTAGACCCCCAGATAGAGGAGGTGCGTGGTACTCCACGCAAAACCTGCCATCTCCTCCGGCAGGGAGTCCACCTGCCACCTACCCACCAAGAGACCAGAACACTTCCCCCAGTTGATCTTGGCGGAGGAAGCAGCCGAGAAAACCTGCTGGCACTCACGCATCCTCCGCAGGTCAACAGGGTCGGTGAACATCAGAATTACATCGTCGGCGTAGGCCGAGAGGACCACCTCCATCCCCGGCCCCGGTAAAGCCAGGCCTGTCAACCGTCTCCGGAGAAGGCACAGGAAAGGCTCAACACAGATGGAGTACAGCTGGCCGGACATGGGACATCCCTGACGAACACCCCTCTCAAAGGGAAAGGGGGCCAACAAAGAGCCGTTGACCTTAACAAGGCATTCTACAGCAGTATATAAAAGTCGAACCCAGGCCACAAATTGTGGTCCAAATCCGAACGCCTGCAGAGTCCCCAGAAGGTAATCATGCTCCACCCTGTCGAACGCCTTCTCCTGGTCGAGGGAGAGAAAGGCGACCGACAGACCAGCTCCCTGGGTCAGATAGATCAGGTCCCGGACTAGATGAACATTGTCCTGGATGGACCGGCCCGGGACTGTGTACGACTGGTCAGGGTGGATCACCTGGGACAACACGGGACCCAGGCGATTCGCTAATGCCCGGGCAAAAACTTTATAGTCCGTGCTGAGGAGAGAGACCGGGCGCCAGTTCTTCAAAAGGCGGAGATCGCCCTTCTTGGGCAGCAGGACAACAACTGCCCTGCGCCACGAGAAGGGCATCTCCCCAGTCGCCAGGCTCTCCCCCAGGACCTTCATATAGTCACCCCCCAGGACATCCCAGAAGGCTCTAAGGTACTCCACAGTCAGCCCATCCAGCCCTGGAGACTTGCCCCCCTTGAGCTGGTGCAGGGCACCAGTCATCTCCTCCAGAGTTAGGGGATCATCCAGGTGTTCAGCCACATCATTGCACACAGCAGGTAAGCCCTCCCACAGGACCTCTTGTGCCTCCCCACTCGATGTGCCTGCCGAGAACAGAGTCTTGTAGAAAGACCCAACCGAGGCACCAATGCTCTCTGGATCTGTGACAGAGGAGCCATCATCCGCAAGCAGCTCAACAAGCTGCCTGCGGGCTCCTCGCCCCTTCTCCAGAGAAAAGAAAAAGGGGAAGGCGCGGTCCAGATCGTGTAACATCTGGACTCGCGACCTCACATACGCACCCCGGGCTCTCCTAAGCTGCAAGTCCCTCAGTGCTCCCTTCTTCTCCTGGTATTCCTCCCACTCACATGAAGCCCCACCAGTCTGATCCAGACGTGCCCCCGAGTCGAGCAACTCTCTCTCAAGCCGTCCGATCTCAGAGTTTCGCCTCTTAGTCGACCCCCTCATGTAGTCCTGGCAAAACATACGGACGTAGGCCTTCCCCACGTCCCACCACTACTTTAGGGAAAGCAAACGCCCCTGCCTCTCTCTCCACCTCGCCCAGAACTGCCTGAATGAATCCTGGAATCGGCGATCCTCCAACAGCTGGCTATTAAAATGCCAGTACGCGGACCCAGCCCGTGTGCGCATCGGGATAAAATCCACTCGCACCAGGCAATGGTCCGAGCATGGTGCCGGCTGCATGGAGGCCGCCGAAACACAGGAGACATAGGCCTTGGACACATATAGATGATCAATACGGGAACCACCACCCTCAAACCTGTACGAGAAGGCGTTAGAGTCGGGGTGGAAATTCCGCCAAGCATCTACCAGCTCAAAAGAGTCCACCATCTCCCTTAGAGTCTTTACTGCACCCGGGTCACGCTGAACGCCAGAGCGATCTCTTGCCTCGAGGGCACAATTAAAATCTCCCCCAAGGAAAACACACTCCCCACGGTTGATAGTATTCAACAACGTGGTCACTTCCCTTGTTAAGCGCGTCTGCATTACGCCGATCTTGGGGGCGTACACATTAATGAAGTGTAATGGCACGCCATCCAAGCGCTCGGCCAGATACAGCAAACGGCCTGGTACAATGCTCTGCACTTTGAGGATCTCTGGCTGGAAAGACGGGGCCAACAGGAAGGCCACTCCACTCGAATTGGAGCTGAGATGACTCATGTAGACCCCCCCCTCCCACTCCAGGAGCCAGGTGGGTTCATCACTAGCCACAGTGTGTGTTTCCTGCAGGAAGCTCACCGCATACCTCCCGTCCCTGAGCACTGAGAGATGGTGAAACCTACGGAGAGACCCCTTGCCCCCATTGATATTCAGGCTGGCTATAGTGAGCTTCATTTTGAAAGTACACTAGATCTTTTACCCGCCCCCGGTGAAGGATTGGAGCCGCCCCTAACCTTCTGCCCTCTCTTTAGGGTCTGAAAAAGCTCTTGGAACTGGCGCCTCTCATTTCTTATTAGCCCCGCCTCATTCCCCTTCTTCTGAAGGATGGCATGAATGGACTGCATGGGCGCCCTCAGATCCGACCAGCGGTCGACAGCCAAATCCAGCTTGTTCCTACTCCCTCTAGTGTCCTTTAAGAACTTCCGAAGTTCCCAGACTTCGACAAGTCGAGACACGGGGCCGCGGGTGGAGCAGTCCGATAACTCACTGTCTATGGACTCCGCGTACCCCACTTCCTCGCACTCAATGTCCGAGCCCGAAGTTGGAAGATTATTACTCTCAGCCGCCTCACTCACCCCTCCCTGTGAGGTGAGCATTCCAGCCACATCACACAGTCCCTCCTCTGTCATCATCCCACTTCCAGGATCAGTGACCAGGGCAGGTACCATTGCTACTGACTGCGGCAAGCTAACTGACAATTGGCCATTCTCCTGCACGCTCCCACCGCCCTCTGTAACCGGATTGGGAACAGTGAAGTCGGACCAAGTCTCCGGGCCTTGCTGTGAGCGGGCCTGCCTGGAGTCCGACCGAAGGACACGATCTGAAACGATCTTACCCTCCTCCTCATCCAAGGTACCCACCCCTGCACCATCACCCAGAGAGTCCCCGTCCCCCTTCAACAGGTGAATCACCTCACTGTGGCCCTCAGGGGCCGATGTTACTGGAGTCCCCCTTACTCCCTCATCCAGTGGGGCATCACACCCCTCAACTGGGCTTGTAGCCTCAACAGGGAGCTCCTGTTGGGGACCTACCTCCTCACCCAAATTCTCCCCTTCAGGCTTTCCCTGGTCATCCACTAAGCTAGCAGATGCGTTCTCTGAGGGAACAGCCCCCATGAGTAATATATCGCCACTCTCAGGTGGTCCCTGACCTACAGAGGCATCCTCCCCCTCACGGGAAGCGTGCCCTGGGTTCTCTACCTCAACAGGAGGGGAAGGTCCCCCTTCAGGTTGCCCCTGACCTACAGGGCCCTTCTGTGTATCGGAGGATCCATGCCTCCTCCTCTTCCAACCACTGGCGTGCGGTGGTACGGTGAGCTCCATTGCAGAAGCCTCTATCTCCGCGCTACCATCTATCCCAGAGGCGTGCACAAAATTCTCTGCTGCCAGGAGTCCCGCTTGGAGGTGGTCATCTCCTAGGGGACCAGCCTGGAGATGTTTCTTCTTTTTCTTGACTTTCTTCCCCCGCTGTTGCTCCCAAACCTTCCCATCCACCCCACGCACCTCTCCGGCATCCGCCGCCACAGGTACTGGACATGGGGGTGGTGGGGGGATAGGGGTTAGGGGTAGGGGAGTACTGCCTTCACAGGCCACCTTGGTAAAACCAGCAGCCCCAGATGGGCCAGTAGTGCTTTCCCGGGCCATCGTGGTGGAACTGACAGCCCGGGTCGTGGGACAATTCCTGCGAAAATGCCCCACCTCTTTGCAAGCGTGACAACGCACTTGACCCGCGTTCCAGAACACTCGATAGGAGAAATTATCCACCTCCACCTCAAAACTCCCCTCCGTGTCCGTCCCCTGAGCCAACTGTATATACACGCGACGCTTGAACGTATATATATGTTGCATCTCAGGATCGTCAAACCTGTACAACATTTTGGTGAGCCCTGACCGCACCTCCCCCAGCTTCCTTACATGTGGGATCAGGAGCGCATCTGGAACAAAAGTGGGAACGTTGGACAGAATGACCGGCAAAGCAGGACCCCCCCATGGGCCCACCGCCGTGAAATTCCCGCCTGCTGTTACCCCCCTTTCCAGAGCCAGAGCCACTGCCTGTTCTGTCTTTAATAGAACAACAACCTTCCCACTGACCACCGCACCCGAGACTATGGCTTTCTTGCCAACAGTCTCACCTAGCGCATCTAGAAAGGCCTTGAAGGGCAGGTTGCTCTGCATATACATTTTTATACCATATGTACGCCCCATCAACTCGTGACCCTCAGTCTCCGAGACTGACGACCGTGTGACAGCTGCATAACTCTGAGGAGCTGTCATCTTTAGGGCGTGGCACAACACACAAAATATCAGTACTTTAAAATCCAAGCAGTCTTTCTGCTGTTGCTGCACCTCCACTCCTTTCCAGCAGTTAAGTAGTCTTGTGAAGTCTTTCTTGGCAAGTAACAGAAGCAGTCTCCTGATAAGATAGGAAGTGTCCGTGCCAACCCTTCCCGTCGTTAAAAATGGAGCTTCTAGAGGCTTCTTTCTCAGGTCTCCGCTGCCTCCCCGGCTTCAAGGAGATCCAAAGCACTATTGCCATTCTTACCCAGCACACCTAGGCCGGGCAAGTCGGTGTAGGAGGGAGCTTTCCGATGTTACTGCCCACTAACACTGTTCAGACTTAGCTCCGACTTGTACAGGTGTAACCAGGCCTTCCGCCAACCACAGGCTCCTGGCCCCGCTCTGGGAGTGGCCCCGCTCTGGGAGTAGAAGTGGGGGCGGATCCAGACCGCAACGGCCGTTTGCCTGCTTCTGCTGCTGTTGAAGGTGAGACGTTGCATCGCGCCAGGGTCTTGGGCCTGTCCCACTTTGGCCGTCAGTTCCACAACAGACCGTTGGCGCGTGAAGATTTAGTTCACTGCAAGAATTTCAGAGCCCCGCGCAATGTCGGGACCGGCCCCGCACAACTGCATACCCCTCCACGATTCTCAGTGGGACCTGCCCCGCACGGCCATACGGTCCCCGTACGCCTCAAGCGTCCACGAGGTCATGTAATTTGCGAGCCAAGGACACGCAAGTGGGACAGGCAGCAACTCTACCGCTGCGCCACTGTGACTGCACAGTCTTCCATCTTATTTTCCAACACTATGAAAAACATTTAACATTGATGTACTTCAGTCTCCACAAGAGGTCACTCTACAATCTCTGTGCTTTTGAATTATTCATTTAATTTTTATATCGCTATAAAACTCTTTATAATGTCCCCTTATATAAGATTAACAGTTTTAATTCTCTTTTAACATACTTCTTCTCCTTTTCATTTCCTTAAAAGGTCTTACCACTTCCCCATTAATTAACTAATGTCGTTAGCCTTAAATTTATCATATGCCTTCTATTAAGATTCTTTTTAGATTTATTCATCGTACAACCAAACACTTTGATGCACTCAGATCAAGAAAGAAGTTAGGATTAATTTTATATTGCCGAGTTACAATCTATCTTCAGTTGCTTAACGTATTATTGATCACAACTCCATAGGTTCTAAGATTGTTTTGAATCGAGACAGATTTGGATGTAGCAGGCTGTGGGTAGATACGGTGGGGTAAAGAAGACATCTGATGTGCTTGCCTTCATTGCTAGGGTCATTGAATATAAGAGTCAGGAAGTCATATTGCAGCTCTATAGGACTTTGGTTCATCCGCATCTAAAGTATTGCGTGAAGTTTTGGTCGCCCCATTACAGAAAATAATGAGTTAAATTTAGTTTAGAGATTAGTGCGGAAACAAGCTGTTCGGCCCACCGAGTCCGCACCGACCAGCGATCCCCGCACATTAACTCTATCCTACACACACTAGGGACAATTTACACTTATACCAAGCCAAGTAACCTACAAACCTGTATGTCTTTGGAGTGTGGGAGGAAACCGGAGCTCCCGGGCAAAACCCACGCAGGTCATGGGGAGAACATACAAACTCCGTACAGACAGCACCCATAGTCAGAATCAAACCCAGGTCACTGGCGTTGCAAGGCAGCAACTCTACAGCTATGCCACCGTGCTGTCCCAAGTTATCTCAGTTCTCTCTGTTATCCCTCAGCCATAGAGTCATACAGCAGTGAACAAGCTAATGGGCCTGTCCCACTTAGGCGATTTTTCAGGAGACTATGCAGTCGCTACATGGTCGCCACATGTTCGCGGGTGGTTGCCGGGGAGTCGCCTTCATGGTCGTGAGGAGTTCCCGCATTCTGGGAACTAGACGCGGCCTCATTATGGTGGCCGCAAATTTTTCAACATGTTGAAAAATTAGTGGCGACCAGAATGAAGCCGCCATGGAGAGTAGCGAGAATACTCGTGCCGTAGGTGGGTCGCCAGGAGGTTCTAGTGGGTTGCCAGGAGGTCGAAGGTTCTCGTAGGTTGTAGCCGGTTGGTATTTTAAATACCAACAATTTTGCCTGTAAAGAATGTTATACTTCCAGAAAATTAACAAGTTATTTTTTTTTTTTTTAAAGGCATCGGAAATACACATTCCAAGCTTAAATCATCCGTAAAAATGATGTGCCGGTTGTAGCCGGAATTTCATTGGCTCATTGGGAGAAAAAATGCAAGCAGTAATTTTCAGAACCAAGGATAACCGACCGGTAATGTTAATGTCCGCCGATCTTCACAGCCGTGTATCTCTGGCTCCACTCCTTCTCCCCCCCCCTCCCCCCCTCTTTTAAAGGATTTACCCTACACTGTGCTTTAGCCGTCTTACTCACAACGCCAACCTTCCTGTTCATCGCGGTGTGTGTCTGTGGCTTTGGCTTGGCTTTGTACCGTGTGAATTTCACTCAGACAGCGCTCCCCCCGCTCGCCCTGTCCCCCGCCTACATAACGGGCTGGTGAAGGTGTGTGTGTGTGTGTGTGTGTGTGTGTGTGTGTGTGTGTGTGTGTGTGTGTGTGTGTGTGTGTGTGTGTGTGTGTGTGTGTGTGTGTGTGTGTGTGTGTGTGTGTGTGTGTGTGTGTGTGTTTGTGTTTGTGCAACATCTGTGGAGAGAAGCAATGAGTGCCGTTTTGGGTCGAGACCCTTCTTCAGACTGATATCAGGAGGGAGGGAGATAGAAAAGGAAGTTTAAGGTGTGAAAATAGGGCAAAGGGAATGGAGATCAAAAAAAATGAGGAATAGATCATTGCTAACTGGGAGAAGGCAACAAGAAAGCAAACAGAGATACAATGTAGTCAAAGGCAGTAAGACTGGTCAGAGAACTGGAAAGGGGGTGGCAAAGAGAGAGGGAAAGCAAGGGTTACTTGAAGTTAGAGAAGTCAATGTACATACCGCTGGGGTGTAAACTACCCAAGCAAAATATGAGGTACTGTTCTTCCAATTTGCGTTGGGCCTCACACTGACAATGGGGGAGGCCCAGGACTGAAAAGTCATTGTGGGAATGGGAGGGGGAGTGAAAGTGTTTAGCAACCTCATTGAGCACTCACCCATCTAATCCTACACTAGTCCCATTATTCAAATTCTCCCTAGATTACCATTAATTCCCCCAGTTTCTGGAATTCACTGACACGCTAGGGGCAATTTGCAATGGCTAATTAACCTACTAACCCACGTATTATTGGAATATGGGAGTAAACCAGAGAACCCAGAGGAACAATATTCTGTGGAATAAAATAAAATAAAACATGACAGCAGCAGGGAATCAGGATTGAACCTTGCTCATTGGAGCTGTGACGCAGCAGCTCTACCAACTTCCCTACTGTGTCACTCCTTCAGAGTGACAAACCTAGTAGAGCATGTTTCACCCGATATTCTTGTGCTATGTGACACTGAACAGGATACGCAGTTGCTGTAGGTTTGAAACATGCATTACCTCTTGACCCACAGTCAGCCACCCTTGCTAACAAGACTGATCAAACGTGACGGGGCAGATGGGTGAACGTTGGGGGGGAATGTTGTTCAATTAATTAGTTTATTGTCACGTGTACCGAGGTACAGTGAAAAGCTTTTGTAGTATGCTATCCAGTCAGCAAAAAGACAATACATGATTACACTCGAACCATTTACAGTGTGTAGACACACAAGGGAATAGCTTTTAGTGCAAGGAAAAGCCAGCAAAGTCCAATCAAAGATAGACACAAAAAGCTGGAGTAACTCACCAGTTGCCAAGCACTTTAATTCCCATTCCCATCCCACACTGACCTTTCTGTCCTGGGCCTCCTCCATTGTCAGAGTGAGGCCAAATGCAAATTGGAGGAACAGCATCTCATATTTCGCTAGAGCAGTTTACAGCCCAGCGGTATGATTTAATGATTTCTCTAACTTCAAGTAACCCTTGCATCCCCTCTCTCTCCATCCCACCCCTACCCGTCATACAAACTTCAACGTCATCTCATTGTCTGTAACTCATTCTCAGCTAGCCCACAGCTAACAATGGCCTATTTCCTTTATCATCGGTAATAATAATAATAATGGATGGGATTTATATAGCGCCTTTCTAATACTCAAGGCGCTTTACATCGCATTATTCATTCACTCCTCAGTCACACTCGGTGGTGGTAAGCTACTTCTGTAGCCACAGCTGCCCTGGGGCAGACTGACGGAAGCGTGGCTGCCAATCTGCGCCTACGGCCCCTCCGACCACCACCAATCACTCACACACATTCACACACATTCACACACAGGCAAAGGTCGGTACTCTTTTGCATATCTTTCATTCATTTGTTCTTTATCTCTCCATATCACCGTCTCTATCTCTTGTCTCAATTTTCCCTGACTCAGTCTGAAGAGGAGTCTAGACCGGAAACATTACCTATTCCTTTTCTCCAGAGATGCTGTCAGACATTGCTGAGTTACTCCAGCTTTTTGCGTCTCTCTTCATCTCCCACACACAAAGTCCGATGCTTGGTCAGCATAAACCACATATGGCTGGGATTACTGTGGAAGCAGTTTCGTCCTTCATGGAAAAAATAAAATGGCAATTCATCAATGAATGAGTGTTCTCCAGTGGCTGCTCCATTGTGTACCCAAACCTCAAACAAAAAATGATCTGCTCTCCATTAGACAAAGGAAACTAGGACAAGAGAGGAGCTCAGCTTGGATGTCGAAGGCTGAGCATGACACCCTGGTAGAGTTGCCCGGCATGGCACAGTGACACAGCGGTAGAGTTGCTGCCTTATGGGGCTGTCCCACTGCGGTGACCTAATTGACGAGTTTAGAAGATTTTGAAAAATTGTCATTTGTGTTTAAGAAGGAACTGCAGATGCTGGAAAATCGAAGGTACACAAAAAAGCTGGCGAAACTCAGCGGGTGCAGCAGCATCTATGGAGCGAAGGAAATAGGCAACGTTTCGGGCCGAAAGTCTGAAGAAGGAAAGCATCTTCTGGTCCTTGTAGGAGCGTTGGGAAAGCACTGCCCCAACTCCAACATCAGAGACATCAACTTCCACCACAAACTGACGGGCCGGGTCAGGATGCTCCAGGATGGGGGCGGTAGTGAAGTGTTGCTTATGCCCCCTCAGCAGCAGGGGGCCCGGCAAACTTGAAGGAGGTAGAGGTGAGAGCAGTGAGAGTGGCAACCAAGATGCTGTAGTTGCCGATAAAGCAGCTGTAGAAATTGACAAAGCCGAGAAGTGTTGTAACTCCCTCCGTCTGGTAGACTCAGGCCAATCTACCACCGCTCTCACCTCTCCTGGATCCATCTCGACATAGCCAGCAGAGAGGATGTATTCCAGCAAGGACACTGTGGGCTGGTGGAACTCACACTTCTCTGCCTTAACCAACAGCTGCTTCTCCCAGAGCCACTGCAGGATGAGACGGACATGGCGGGTATGTTCCAAGGCAGAGCCATAGTAGACGAGGATGTCATCCAGGTAAACAAAGACAAACCGGTTCAGCATGTCCTGGAGCACATCATTGACCAGAGCCTGGAAGACAGTCAGGCCGAAGGGTACGTAATGCCCGCTGGGTGTGTTGAAGATTGTCTTCCACTCATCTCCTTCCTTGATGCCAACCAAATGGTAGGCATTGCGTAGATCCAGCTTGGTAAACATGGTGACATGCTGCAGGTAGTGGAACACAGAGGAGATGAGTGGCAAGGGGTAACGGTTTTTGACAGTGATGTCATTCAGGCCTCGATAGTCAATGCAAGGGCGAAGGTCGCCATCCTTCTTACTCACAAAGAAAAATCCCGCACCGGCGGGAGAGGAGGATGGACAACTTAAACCAGCTGCCAGAGACTCCGAAATGTATCACTCCGTGGCGTTGGTCTCAGGAGCAGAGAGCGAGTTGACACCCAATTGGTGATAATCTCAGGTATTTATACCAAGTGATAGGTTAGGGGAGCAGATGCAGGTGTAACTCCTAATAGCTCAGGGAAGGAGTGTGGAAAGAGTCTCAAATGTCTGGTAAATGTGACAGCGTGATTTTCTTCCAGCGTGGTTTCCTCCCACATTCCAAAGATGTGCAGGTTTGTAGGTTATTTGGCTTCCATAAATTTCCCCAAGTGTGCAGTACAAGGTAGTATATGGGTGATTGCTGGTTGGCATGAACTTGGTTGTATTGTTTCCACTCTGCATCCCTAAACTAAACTGATGTTTAGGGTAGAGAAGAGGATGTACAGACACATAGTCAATTATAGTGTGCTGCGTTAATTGTATGCAAGTGGGAACGGACCAGGTTTTGGGTACTTTTTCTGAGGAAGGATGTGCTGGTTCTGGAGAGGATCCAGAAGAGGTTTACAAGAATGATCCCAGGAATGAGTAGGGTAACATATGATGAGCGTTTGACAAAACTGGGACTATACTCGCTGGAGTTTAGAAGAATGAGGGGGGACCTCATTGAAACATACAGAATAGTGAAAGGCTTGGATAGCGTGGATGTGGAAAGGATGCTTCCACTAGTGGGAAAGTCTAGGACTAGAGGTTCAAACCTCAGAATAAAAGGATGTTTATTTCATTAGAGGGTGGTGAATCTGTGGATTTGTTTGCCACAGAAAGCTATGGAAGCCAAGTCAGTGAATATTTTTAAGGTAGAGATCGATAGATTCTTGATTTGAACGGGTGTCAGGGGTTATGGGGACAAGGCAGGAGAATGGGGTTAGGAGGGAGAGATAGATCAGCCATGATTGAATGGTGGAGTAGACTTGATGGGCCGAATGGCCTAATTCTGCTCCTATCACATGACCTTATGATCTAATGACCTTGGATCTGGACAAATAATGACACAAACTGCTGGAATAACTGATGGTTCAGGCAGTATACTTAGAGAACATGGATGGGTGATGTTCAAAGCCTTCCTTTGGTGGATTTGAAGGCGGTAACCTGGTGACAAATAATTCAGTTATTTACAAATAAACATAATGGGACAGTATCAGAACCAGATGTACGTATGTGAGGGGTCTGACAGATACCTCCGGGATCACCTTTCACTTGAAATTAACGAAGCCATTCAGTCCATCATATCTACATGGTTCTTAAAAACAGTAATCCTTTTTTTCTGAAGAGTGGATCCGACCAGAAACATCATCCATCCTTTTTCTCCAGAGGTGCTGCCTAACCCGCTGAGGTACGCCAGCACTTTGTGTCTATGAACAATAATCCTCAGGCCTGTATCCAGCTCTTTCCCAACATTCCAGCAATAACTTCTTCAAGTATTTATTTAATTTTCTTTCGAAGTGCCGGCACGGGTTCGATCCTGACCACAGGTGCTTGTCCATACGGAGTTCATATGTTCTCCTTGTGACCTGCGTGGGTTTTCTCCAGGATCTCTGGTTTCCTCTCAAGGGCGTCATATCAGTGTCGCCAAAAGACTTCGAAGATTTCAAAATCCAGCGGCGACAAGAAAAATGGTTTGATATTTGAAAAAACACCGCACGTCAAATGTCATCACACCGCATCACGACGCATCACGCCATGTCACGCCGAATAACGCCGCAATTATTTTGGTGACCTGTTACGTCAGTAAATGATGCCGGTAGTCGCCGATAAAAATCAGGCCCTTCACACTCCAAAGCCGTGCAGGCTTGTAAGTTAATTGCCTTTGTGTAATTGTAAATTGTCCCTAGTATGTGTGGGATAGTGTTGGTGTGCGGGGATCGCTGGTCGGCATGGTATCAGTGGGCCGAAGGGCCTGTTTCCACGCTGTATCTCTAAACTAAACTAAATTGAATTTGTTTTCTTTGCCCTCCAGTTAGTGAATTCCTATTCTCAACCCTTACATAAAATTATTTTCCCATTCGTAGCCTCGGAACTCAAACAAATGCTGCTGCTGCCCTCTGCAGCAATAATTTGGCATGACTGAATTTGAAAGCGGTTTCTTAAATCAATCCTGTAACTGTGCTTATATGTGGATAATGCATAGCCACTTCCAAACCTGTAACTTTCAGCATTCAGAAAAGCAAGGGAGAAATTCATTCAAACACCACCAGCTGCAGGTTCCTCTCTCTGTTGAATACGTCTCCTGGAAATAAATCAATCACACAGTGGTCAGGTCAATAAGCGGAACTCCCTATCAGCAGCACTGAAGAAGCACTGAGATAAGGAAGGGTAAGGTGCGAGAACGAGACATCAATAGAGATGAGGGTCAAGGAAAATGTGGAATAGATCATTGTTAGCTAGGAGACGGTGACAACAAAGCAAACAGATAAAATTTAATCGAGGGATGGATGTAGGGAGAGAAGGAAAGCAAGAGTTACTTGAAGTTAGAGAAATCAATATTCATACCACGCGCAAAGTGGAGGAACAGCACCTCCTATTTCGCTTGGGCAGATTACACCCCAGTGGTATGAACATTGACTTCTCTAACTTCAAGTAACCCTTGCTTTCCTTCTCCCTCCATCCTTCCCCCTTCCCAGTTCGCTGACCAGTCTGACTGTCCCTGTTTACATTGTATCTCTGCTTTGATGTCACCTTCTCCTAGCTAACAATGGTCTATTCCACATTTTCCTTAATTCTTATCTTTGATGTCCTGTTTTCACATCTTACCCTTCCTTATCTCTGCATCTCTCTCTCTCCCCCTCCCCTGACTATCTGTCTGAAGAAGGGACTCAAGAGTCAAGAGTTTTATTGTCAGGTGCCCCAGATAGGACAATGAAAT
The DNA here is from genome assembly GCF_010909765.2 of Amblyraja radiata. NCBI lineage: Eukaryota > Metazoa > Chordata > Chondrichthyes > Rajiformes > Rajidae > Amblyraja > Amblyraja radiata. Next base: position 6,860,479 of record NC_045962.1, read on the forward strand.
TCTTACTTGCTGCAGCACAACAGAATATGTGAACATAATACAGAACAGGAGATAAAGTTCAGTGTGTCTATAGAACATAGACCATATATACACACAATAAATAAACAGTAAAAGTGCAATAGTAATAATAGGCTGTTATTGTTCAGAGCTTGTTTGATGTTGTGTTTAATAGCCTGATGGCTGTGGGGAAGAAGCTGTTCTTGAACCTGGATGTTGCAGATTTCAAGCTCCTGTACCTTCTTCCTGATGGCAACGGAGAGATGAGTGTGGCCAGGATGGTGTGGGTCTTTGATGGTGTTGGCAGCCTTTTTGAGGCAGCGACTGTGATGGTGAAGAGGTCAGAGCCGGTGATGGACTGGGCAGTGGTCATAACTTTCTGCAGTCTTTTCCGCTCATTGGCGCTCAAGTTGCTAAACCAGGCCACGATGCAACCGGTCAGCATGCTCTCTACTGTGCACCTGTAGAAGTTCGAGAGAGTCCTCCTTGACATACCGAATCTCCATAATCTTCTCAGGAAGTAGAGGCGCTGATGTGCCTTCTTCATAAGTGCATCAGTGTGCTGGGAACAGGGAAGATCTTCGGAAATATGCACGCCCAGGAATTTGAAGTTTTTGACCCTTTCCACCATTGACCCGTTGATATAAACGGGACTGAGGGTCCCTATCCTACCCCTTCCAAAGTCCACAATCAGTTCCTAGGTTTTTCTGGTGTTGAGAGCCAGGTTATTGTGCTGGCACCATTTGGTCAATCGGTCGATCTCACTTCTATACTCTGACTCATCACCATCACCATCAGTGGTGTCAACGGCAAACTTGATGATGGAGTTTGCATTATGTCCGGCTACACAGTCATGAGTATAGAGTGAGTACAGCAAGGGGCAGAGCGCTCAGCCTTGAGGTTTTCCCGTGCTGATTGTTATCGAGGATGACACATTTCCACCAATACGGACAGTCTGTGATCTGTGGATGAGAATGTCAGCAAAAACACCAGCTAGTTGGCCTGCACAGGTTTTGAGAACACGACCAGGTATACCATCAGGTCCAGGTGTTTTCCGAGGGTTCACCCCTCTGAAGGATCTTCTGACGTTGGCCTCTGTGACTGTGACTGTAATACCGTCAGAGCGAATGGGGGCTCGGGAAGGCACATCAGTGTTCTCCCTATCAATACGTGCGTAGAACGCATTGAGCTCGTCAGAGAGTGATGCTTCGCTGTCATTGGAGCTGCCTCCTTATTTCGCCTTGTGGGAGGTGATGGCATTCAAGCCCTGCCACACTTGCTGAACATCCGTCTCAACCTCGGCCCGAAACGTCACCCATTCCTTCTCTCCAGAGGTGCTGCCTGTCCCGCTGAGTTATTCCAGCCTTTGGTATAAACCAGCATCTGCAATTCCTTCCTACGCTATAGGAGCACTTCCACCAGAGGAACTGTAGCAATGCAAATAGGCAGCTCACCACCACATCTCAAGAACTATTGGGCTAGAGCAATACATGCAGGCATCAACAGCAATGTCCACATTCTAATAATAAAAATGAGTAAAAAAAGATATAAATCCTTCAAAGCTCCCATGTCCCAGAGACCGCACATTTTTTCCAACAAGCCTCTATATATTCTATAATAGGTACAAAAATGAAAACATAGACTGCTCACAATGCTCTTCATGAAGTGAAGTCTTGAAACTTATATTCCTTTAGAAGTTGCAAATATCATTACACACTCTCTTCTTAGAGCAGGAGAATTATCCATTGTGTCCTGGCTAATATTTCTTCCTTCATCAAAGTATTTGTTCCCTCATTAGCAATACTATTGCCAAACCTAAGGAATTCTAAAATGCATTTTACCCGTAAAGTCTTCAGAACTCCAGTAATCACCACAATTTAGGAAATGCGGCCTCCATATGCACCCGGCAAGTTCCCATCAACACAATGTGTTCATGACCACATAATTGAACTGTTTATTAAATAATGTTGATGAAGGAACAAATACTGGCCAGGACACAATGGATAATTCTCCTGCTCTAAGAACATAGAACTTACAACAGTAAAGCGCAGGAATAGGCCCTTCGGCCCACCATGCCTATACCGAACATCATGCCAAGACCATGTCTTATTTACCTGCATATCCCTCCATTCACCACATATCCATGTGCCTGTTCCAATGTCTCTTAAATGCCACTATCGTATCTGCTGCAAAGACCACCCTGGGCAGTAGGTTCCAGGCACTCACTCCCCCTCTGTGTAAAATACCTTGCCCCACACATCTCATTTAAACTTTGTCCTTCTCACCTTAAAGCTATGCCCTCGAGTATTTGGGTTTTCCCATCCCGAGGAAAAAGTTCTGACTGTCTCCTCTGTCTATGCCACTCATAACTTTATATACTTCTATTAAGTCTTCCCATAACCGTCAGTGTTCCAGAGGAAGTCTGTCCAATCTCTCCCTTTTTCTAACACCCTCTAATCCAAGCATCATTCTGGAAAAACTCTTCTGCACAGTTTCTTAAGACGCCACATCCTTCCTGTGCTGGGGCGTCCAGAAATGCACGATATACTCTAAATGCGGCCTAACCAAAGTCCCATAAAGCTGCATCTTAAGTCCCATAAAGTCCTATACAGCTGAATCTTAGCTGACTCTTAGACTCTTACTCAAATATAGAGTTAGGCCATGTAGAGACATAGTTAGGCCATGTTTAATATGCAGCAATGCAATTATCACTAATGAGCCAAGATCACTGCTTCAGCAATGTTCAGGATAGGCACCCAACGTTTGTCCAATATTTCAACATTCAGATTAGTCAAGGAATTCAGATGTGTCCGCCAACTTTCTGGATAAGCAGACAACGGAATCATCCTACCACATCCTACTCTGATAGTAATTCATCACTTCAGAGAGGCGTGCTAAACTATTATCTACCCCATCGGTGACCCTCGGACTATCCTTGGTCAGGCTTTACTGGCTTTACATTGCACTAAATGTTATTCCCGTATAACTGTAAACAGCTCCATTGCAATAATGTATTGTCTTTCTGCTGACTGGTTAGCATGCAACAAAAGCTTTAGACTGTAACTCGGTATACATGACAATAAACTAAACTAAACTCAACTAAAAGCTTTCACTACTTATATTGTCAGTCATAGTTGAAACATTGTTTTTTCTAATGGAAGGAGACAATCTGGAAACAATTCATCTTTTCTCAGTCCTTGCGGTCAGTGAGTTCACGGCATGTTTAGAAAATTATATCTTCAAACGCAAGTCGCATTTGCAAGGCCACTGGCTACTTGCCAAGGTCGAGGTATGTTTGCCTCCAGAACAATTTGGTAATGGCAATGGTCAGCTGGAACAATGTGGGAGCCAATCTAAGTCCATTCAATCCATTAAACTAAAATTAATGGGCTGAAAAAGGCCTAGAGTCATTGAGTGATACAGTGTGGAAACAAGCCCTTTAGCCCAACTTGCCCACACTGGCCAACATGTCCCAGCTACACTAGCCCCACATGGCTGCATTTGGTCCATATCCCTCCAAACCTATCCTATCCATGTACCTGCCTAACTGTATCTTAAATGTTGTGATAGTCCCTGCCTCAACCAACTCCTCTGGCAGATCGTTACATACACCCACCACCCTTTGTGTGTAAAAGTTACACCTTAGATTCCTATTAAATCTTTTCACCTTCACCTTAAACCTACTGGTCTGGTCTTGAAAACAGTGACAGAATGTGATAGCTTATAGCTGGGGATGCTCTTGATGCAAAATAAACCCTAAAACAACAAACTTGATAATACAGGTGAATCTTTACCAGAGAGGTTTAGATGGGCTGGACAGCATCAAATCATTTATGGAGAAGCTGAAGAAAGAGTATAAGATGAAATAGTTAGATATTCAGAAGATAGACACAAAAAGCTGGAGTAACTCAGCGGGTCAGACAACTACTGTGGAGAAAAGGAATAGGTGACGTTTCAGGTCGAGACCCTTCTTCAGACTGAGGAAGGGTCTCGACCCGAAACGTCACCTATTCCTTTTTTCCAGAGATGCTGTCTGACCCGCTGAGTTACTCCAGCTTTTTGTGTTTATCTTCGGTTTAAACCGGCATTTGCAGATCATTCCTACACATAATTAGTCAGTCAGATGGATGGAGGATAAACTCCAAGTAACACATTTTGGAATGGAATCATGCATACAAGGCGTATACTGTGGTTACTGTAGTTTTTCAATATGTGTGTATAAAAATAACATTGCAGATTGGCCACAAAGATGGAATTTGCCAGATTTGAATTAACTATTATCATTCTGTTGAAAAATAAAGATGCTCCTCAGGTTCCTATCAAATCTTTCCCCTCTTAACTTAAACCCATGTCTCCTGCATCTTGATTCTCTTACACTGGGTAAAATACCATTTGCCCGATCTATTCCCCTCATGATCTTAGACAACTCTATAAGATCACCCACCCCCCATCCTTCTGTGCTCCAAGGAATAAAGTCTGAGCCTGCGCAACTCCTCCCTCTTACTGAGGCCCTCAAATCCTGCTAACAGCCTCGTAAATCTTCTCTGCACTCTTTCCAGCTTAGCAACACTCTTCCTATGGCAAGGTGACCATAACTGAACACTATACTCCAAACGCAATCTCAACAATGTCTTGTACAACTGAACATAGCACCCCAACTTCTACAGTCAATAACCAAGACTGAGGAAAACCAATGTATTGAAAGTCTTCTTGAACACCTCATATACCTGTGATGCCACTATGTACCTGCACTCCTTGATTCCTCTACTCTCCAACTATCCGCAGGACCCTGTCATTCATTGTGATAGATCTGCCTTGCTGTGACTTGCCAAAATGCAACAAGCACTTATCTGTATTAAACTCTATTCACCATTCCTCAGCCCACTTGCCCAACTGAACAAGATCCTTCTGCAATTGTTGATAAGCATCTTTGCTATCTACTGTACAATGCCACCCACGGTCATGCCATCTGCAAACTTATCATGCCTTGTACATTCTCATTGTTGATCAAAACCACAAACAGCAACGGGTCCAGCACTGATCCATGAGACACACTACTTATCACAGGCCTCCACTGAAAAACGACCTTCCATCATCACCCTCTGCTTCCTTTGATGAATCCAATTCTCTATCCAATATTTGCAATACCGTCAGCAAGCTCTTACTGGATCCCACTGCGATCTAAGATTCGGAAGCTGCCTTCCATGCAAACCAAACCAAATCTTGCAGTCCCCGAATCAGCTTGACATTCAATAAAATCATGGCTAACCTTATGTCTAAAAATACTCTCCTGCCTCCATCTCTTGATAGAAACAGAAAAGTAGGCCATTCAGCCCTTCGAGCCAGCACTGCCATTCAACATGATCATGGCTGATCATCCAAAATCAGTACCCCATTCCTGCTTCTCCTCATATCCCTTGATTCCGTTAGTCCTAAGAGCTACAGTATATTTGACTCTCTCTTGAAAGCATGCTATGAATTGGCCTCCACTGTCATCTGTGGCAGAGATTTCCATAGATTCACAACTCTCTGGGTGAAAAGGTTTTCCTCATCCCAGTCCTAAATTGCCTACCCCTTATTCTTAAACGTTGATCCCTGGTTCTGGACTCCCCCAACATAGGGAACATTTTTTCCTGTATCTAGCCTGTCCAATCCCTTAAGAATGTTATATGTTTCTATAAGATATCCTCTCATCCTTCTAAATTCCAGTGTATACAAGCCCAGTCGCTCCATTCTTTAATCATATGTCAGTCCCGCCATCCCGGGAATTAACCTTGGTGAACCTACGCTGCACTCCCTCAATAGCAAGAAAATCCTTCCTCAAATTAGGAGACCAAAACTGCACACAATACACCAGGTGTGGTCTTACCAGGGCCCTGTACAACTACAGTGGGACCTCCTTGCTCCGATACTCAAATCCTCTCGCTATGAAGGCCAACATGCCATTTGTTTTCTTCACTGCCTGCTGTACCTGCATGTTTACTTTCAGTGACTGATGTACAAGGACACCCAAGTCTCATTGCACCTCCCCTTTTCCTAATCTGTCACCATTCTGATAATTATGTGCCTTCTTGTTATTGCCAGCAAAGTGGATAACCTCACATTTATCCACATTGTACTGTATCAGACCACTCACCCAACCTATCCAAGTCACCCTGCCGTCTCATAGCATCCTCCTCGCAGCTCACACTGCCACCCACCTTTGTGTCATCCGCAAACTTGGAGATGTTACATTTAATTCCTGATGCCATTTAATTGATGGCCTTGGTGCTGATGAAGGGAACACAGCTCCTTTTCCATTTGCAGATATTTCCGCACCATTTGCACCATGCACACCATTAGTTTTGTTTGTTCTTTGAAAAAAGCCAATATAACCACACCTGAAAGGTTATAACTGCTGTTCCTGCCACTACAGGATATCACATTGTAAACATGCTGGCAGAAAGAAGTGATTGAGCATCACCTGGTGGATATCGGCATAGTTTGTGCTGCACAGCAGGCTGCAAGGAAGAAACAGGACATGTCAAAGAAACAAGTCAAGAGTCTAGAGTCAATAGATTTTTGTTGTCATATGTCAAAGATGGAACAATGACATTCTTACTTGCAGCAGCACAACAGAATATGTAAACATAGTACACTGTAAACAACATAATAAATGAGCTTACAGCAACCTGGAATCCCCGAGCATATTTGCTTCCTTGCTTCCCATTGACTATTGCCATTAACTATTTGTACTATAGTACAAATCCAACAAGGTGATCATCCCCTTTATATTTCTCAACTCCTTCCATATAGCCTGACTGAACAAACCATCGACAATTTCATCAGGACCACGGCCGTGATGCTCTCTTTAATCAATACAACATCACCACCATCTCAATCTCTTCTGTAGCACCTCTATGCTGCATGTCCTCTAACCAGGGTTTCCATAATGGTGACAATGCCCCAAGCACACACACCTATCATGCCTAGAGACTTCTCCAGCACGGCACCTCGCCGGTTCCACTACGTCATTCCGCTACATCCTCCCTTCTTTTTATTCACAGGAATGAGTAGGTTTCATCTATGATGAGCGTTTGTCGGCACCGGGCCTGTACTCGCTGGAGTTTAGAAAAATGAGGGGGGACCTCATTGAAACTTACAGAATAGTGAAAGGCTTGGATAGAGTGGATGTGGAGAGGATGTGTCCACTGGTGGGGGAATCCAGGAATAGAGGTCATAGCCTCCAAATTAAAGGACGTTCTTTTACTAAGATGAGGAGAGATTTATTTAGTCAGAGGGTGGTGAATCTGTGGAATTCCTTGCCACTGAAGGCTGTGAAGGCCAAGTCAGTGGATATTTTTGAGGTAGAAATAGATTCTTGATTAATACAGGTGTCTGAGGTCATGGGGAGAAGGCAGGAGAATGGGGTTAGGAGGGAGAGATAAATCAGCCATGATTGAATTGCGGTGTAGACTTGAATGGCTGAATGGCCTAATTCTACTTCTATCACTTATGACCTTATGACCATTTTGCCAAACTCTTATGACAAGTGCGCATTATGAAACATGAAATATGGGTATGATTATCACCATGTTAACAAGTTCTGATAAGGAAAAGGCCAGTCACATCCTCTTGATATTCAATTACACCAGTCTCTCAGGTGTTGTCTCACCCCATGAGTATCTTGAGTAGGAAGGAACTGCAAATGCTGGTTTACACTGAAGAAAGACACAAAATTTGTTATGGTATGAGTGCAGGCAGGTGGGACTAAGGGAAAATAATTGTTCGGCACGGACTTGTAGGGCCGAGATGGCCTGTTTCCGTGCTGTAATTGTTATGTGGTTATATAGGTTATAAAATGCTGGAGTAACTCAGGCTGCATCTCTGGAGAGAAGGAATGGGTAATATTTCTGGTCAAGACCTTTCTTCAGACTGAGTTTCTTTGCAGGGAAAGACAACTTTGGTGGTCTTCTTTCTGAGAAGATGGTCAGAATGCGACCTTTACAAAACCTACTACACTCTGTTTCATCATGAAGACAGTGCAAGACCTCACAGCATCTATTACTTCACGGAGCCAACATTGTCTAAGTCAAAGGCATTTTTCAACATGGCGTGCATCAGTGACTATTGCACTGACCAAAGCTTCATTTAGCCTTCTATCTCCATGAGGCTCCTGACTCCCATCCAACAGAAGCCACAAATGGTCTGAATCCATCACATTACCACCTGTTTGGAGAGGCCAAGTTGCTGAATTATTTTTTAAGAGGGAGATAGACAAGTTTATGAATGCATAAGGCATTGAGGGAGACAGGAAGTGAGAAGGAATAATGTATAGCGATAGAGGATCAGCCATGAGTATATTCAATGGTGGTGCAGACTGGAAAGGCTAATTAGTGTAAGTGCTCCCATTTTTTACCTTTTATGTTTCCACACCACTGATACTTAAGCTTAATTGGAACATCTACACTTGCTTCCTAACCTGCCTCCAGAATGAGTGAGCACTTACCAATTCCATAACTATCATGTGTTGTGCATTGTAACAGGTTGCCAAGCTTACAGCTCTAACACTTCCCCCCATGCTGCCTTCACCTTCAGCTGATCAGAAGTGACTACCACCTCCAACTTACATTGTTATGTCTTAGTTTAGTTAAGAAATACAGCGCGGAAACAGGCCCTTCGGCCCACAAAGTCCGCACCGACCAGCAATCCCCACACATTAACACCATCCTACACACACTAGGGACAATTTTACATTTATACCAAGCCAATTTATATATAACTGTAGGCCTTTAGAGTGTGGGAGGAAACCGAAGATCTCGGAGAAAACCTACGCGGTCACAGGGAGAACGTACAAACTCCGTACAGACAGGACCCTTAATCAGGATTGAACTTGGGTCTCCGGCGCTGCGAACGCTGTAAAGCAGCAACTCTACTGCTGTGCCACGGTGTTGCCCTAGGCATGGAAGAAAGGACATGTACAGTGTCTTTTGATCTCAGGATGGCTTAATGCACATGACAAAATAGTGTTGAAGGCAATCAGTGTTGTCTATATTACTAAATCTCTGATCTGGACCGCTTTTGGCCCACTGTGCTGCGATTTCCAACAGAACGCCGCCACCTATGGCTGTCATTTTTGGCCACCTCGCTCAGAGCCCCTCTCTGCCTTAAGGGTGCGGAGGATTTTACCCATCGATGGAAAATCAGAGATATATTAATGTTTTTGAAAAATTGACCATTCCCTCTGCTGCCCCTGCTGGAGGGAGGGAGAGGGACTATAAAACCAGGAAGTGGTGTGCCTCACTTAGTCTCTGCAAGATGGATGAAGCCAAAGGTCATGTCTGTCTGAGCTCTGAATACCACTGAACAAATGTGTACACAACTGTGAGTACCCTTCATGTGGTTTGAAAATGAAAATATGGTTTGTTTGAAGTAAAAAGGCTCTGCCTGCAAATAGTTGTTTGGGTGCTTTGGCTTGAAGTTGAATTGCACTATTTACTGCAAATTGTGGCTTGGGAGCTTTGGTTTAAAGTTGAAAGGCACTACTTACTGCAAATGGTGGCTTGGGAGCTTTGGCTTGAAGTTGAAAGGCACTACTTACTGCAAATGGTGGCGGGTGATTTGCTTGAAGTTGAAAGGCACTACTTACTGCAAATGGTGGCTTGGGTGCTTTGCCTTGAAGTTGAAAGGCTCTACTTACTGCAAATGGTGGCGGGTGATTTGGCTTGAAGTTGAAAGGCACTTCTTACTGCAAATGGTGGCTTGGGTGCTTTGGCCTGAAGTTGAAAGGCAATACTTACTGCAAATGGTGGCATGCAGTTGAGAGGCACTACTTGCAGCAAATGGTGGCTTGGGTGCTTTAGTTTGAAGTTGAAAGGCACTACTTACTGCAAATGGTGGCTTGGGTGCTTTGGCTTGGTTGAAAGGCACTACTTACTGCAAATGGTGGCTTGGGTGCTTTGCTTGAAGTTGAAAGGCACTACTTACTGCAAATGGTGGCTTGGGTGCTTTGGCTTGAGGTTGAAAGGCACTACTTACTGCAAATGGTGGCTTGTGTGCTTTGCTTGAAGTTGAAAGGCACTAACTGCAAATTATGGCTTGGGTGCTTTGGCTTGAAGTTGAAAGGCAGTACTTACTGCAAATGGTGGCTTGGGTGCTTTGGCTTGAAGTTGAATTGCACTATTTACTGCAAATGGTGGCTTGGGACCTTAGGATTAAATTTGAAAGACACTACTTACTGCAAATGGTGGCTTGGGAGCTTTGGCTTGAAGTTGAAAGGCACTAACTGCAAATTATGGCTTGGGTGCTTTGGCTTGAAGTTGAAAGGCACTACTTACTGCAAATGGTGGCTTGGGTGCTTTGGCTTGAAGTTGAAAGGCACTACTTACTGCAAATGGTGGTGGGTTATTTGGTTGAAGTTGAAAGGCACTACTTACTGCATATGGTGGCTTGGGTGCTTTGGCTTGAAGTTGAAAGGCACTAATTACTGCAAATGGTGGCAGGTGATTTGGCTTGAAATTGAAAGGCACTAATTACTGCAAATGGTGGTGGGTGATTTGGCTTGAAGTTGAAAGGCACTTCTTACTGCAAATGGTGGCTTGGGAGCTTTGCTTGAAGTTGAAAGGCACTACTTACTGCAAATGATGGCTTGGGTGCTTTGGCTTGAAGTTGAATTGCACTATTTACTGCAAATGGTGGCTTGGGAGCTTTGGCTTGAAGTTTAAAAAAAATCACCATTCTCTCTGCTGCACCTGCTGGAGGGAGGGGGAGGGACTATAAAACCAGGAAGTGGTGTGCCTCACTCACTCTCGGCAAGATGGATGAAGCCAAGGGTCACGTCTCTATGAGCTCTGAATAACACTGAACAAATGTCTACACTACTGTGAGTACCCTTAATGTGGTTTGAAAATGAAAATATGGTTTGTATGAAGTAAAAGGCACTACCTGCAAATGGTTGTGCGGGTGCTTTGGCTTGAAGGTTGAAAGGCACTACTTACTGTAAATGGTGGCTTGGGTGCTTTGATTTGAAGTTGAAAGGCACTACTTACTGTAAATGGTGGCTTGGGTGTTTGGCTTGAAGTTGAAAGGTACTAATTACTGCAAATGGTGGCAGGTGATTTGGCTTGAAGTTGAAAGGCACTACTTACTGCAAATGATGGCTTGGGTGATTTGGCTTGAAGTTGAAAGGCACTTCTTACTGCAAATGGTGGCTTGGGTGCTTTGGCTTGAAGTTGAAAGGCACTACTTACTGCAAATGATGGCTTGGGTGATTTGGCTTGAAGTTGAATTGCACTATCTACTGCAAATGGTGGCTTGGGAGCTTTGGCTTGAAGTTGAAAGGCACTACTTACTACACATGGTGGCTTGGGTGCTTTGGCTTGAAATTGAAAGGCACTAATTACTGCAAATGGTGACGAGTGATTTGGCTTGAAATTGAAAGGCACTACTTACTGCAAATTGTGGCATTAAGTTGAAAGGCACTTCTTACTGCAAATGGCGGCTTGGGTGCTTTGGCTTGAAGTTAAAAAGCACTACTGCAAATGCATTTACTTCCTGTTTGCACTGTATATTGATTTAAGATAAAATGCTGCCACCTACGGCTGTGATTTTTGGCCATCTTATTCAGTCCCCCCTCTGCTGAGCAGGTGTAGAGAATTCTTCCCATCAATGAAAAATAAAAGTGTTATTAGTGTTTAAAAATGTTGAGAATCTCTCTCCTGTCTATCACGTCCTGAAAACCACACCTTTTCCGGTGGGAGGGGGAGGGGTTACAAAACCCGGAAGTGTGGGTGTGGCTCAGTCTCTGCATGATGGGGAGGGAGAGGTCATGACTCTGTCGGAGCTGTGAATCAACTGAACACACTGAATGTCTACTGAACTGTGAGTTTGGTGTTTTGTGTGGTTTTATGGTGGTTTCACCCTGCATGAAATGGTATGAAGCTGCATTTGAATTTGGCGGCCTTCGACCCTGCTTGAAGTGGAATGAAACTGCACTTGAATTTGGCGGCCTTGCATCCTGCTTGAAGTGGTATGAAACTGCACTGAATTTGGTGGCCTTGCACCCTGCTGAAAGTGGTATGAAACTGCACTTGAATTTGGTGGCCATGGATCCAGCTTGAGTGGTATGAAAGTGCACTTGAATTCGGTGGCCTTGCACCCTGCTTGAAGTGGTAGGAACATGGATTTGAATTTGGTGGCCTTGCACCCTGCTTGAAATGGAATTTCAAGGAATAGTCATGAGTCAACTGCCAGCCCACCAGCCGTTAGTTAGCTGCCAGTAGATCAGGCTTGAGGGACTGAGCTGCCACCCCAAGAACCCCTACCAGCACTCCAAAAAGCCCCCCACCCACTGGCCACCAATATTGGAATTGGTGGAGAGGTGGAATATTGCATCGGGGGATCAGCCCTCCCGTGTGAACATGGGACCCAACGGGTCCCACTTAGTCTAGTAATGCATATAAATCTGGCTAACAATCGCATTAACACCTAAAATGATAAATAAGTAGCTAACTCCTATTTTAGTGATGCAAATTGAAGGGTAAATGTTGGCTTGGACATGGTGGGGAGATGGGGGGTGGGCTTAGGGAAGGACTAGGGACCAGGAATGGACCAATTAGCCATTCCCTTGATCCACCTCTCGGCTGCTCATCTGCAGCTGATTCAGAACGCTGCTGCTCGAGTCCTCTCTAAGACCAAGAAAGTGGATCACATCACTCCAGTTTTGAGGACTTTACACTGGCTTCCAGTCTGTCAAGAATTGATTTCAAACTGTTATTGTTGGTTTATAAAGCACTGAATGGTCTAGGGGCCAAAATACATTTCTGATCATCTGCTACATTATGAACCATCCAGACCTCTGAGGACGTCTGGGACACGTCTGCTTTCTGTCCCCAGTCAGAACTAAACATGGAGAAGCAGCGTTTAGTTTTTATGCACCACATATATGGAACAAACTTCCAGAAAATGCAGGACCGCTCCAACTCTCAGTTCTTTTAAATCGGGGCTGAAGACGTTTCCGTTTGACGCTAACTTTAATTAAATAAAATAATTTCACTTCTTACACTGCATTGTAACTTTTATTCTTGTATTTTATACTTATTCTATTTTAGCTTGTTTTTATTTTCTATTCTTTTTAATGACTGTTTTTAATTGCTTTTGATTGCTCTTTAATGCTTTGGGTAAAGCACTTTGAATTGTCTTATTGCTGAAATGTGCTTTATAAATAAACTTGCTTGCTTGCACCATTCAACTGTTCACCTCCACTGATCCACTGCTCATCTGCACTGTTCCACTGTTCATCTCCTGTGGCCCAGCGCCTTTCCCCCACATCCCATGTTAATATATCCTAACCCTAACCCTAATCCTCCTCATCTTCTTCCTAAAGGAACGCCCTTTAATTCTGAGGCTATGACCTCTAGTCCTAGACTTCCACTAGTGGAAACATCCTCTCCACATCCATTCTATCCAGGCCTTTCACTATTCGGTAAGCTTCAATGATCCCCTCATCCTTCTAAACTCCAGTGAGTACAGGCCACGGTGGCGCTGTGGTAGAGTTGCTGCCTTTACCGCGCTGGAGACCCGGGTTCGATCTATATGGGTGCTATCTGCACGGAGTTTGCACGATCTCTCCATGATTGCGTGGGTTTTATCTGAGATCTACGGTTTCCTCCCACAGTCCAAAGACGTACAGGTTTGTAAGTTAATTGGCTTGGGTTTGTATACCTGGTATAAAGTGTAAATTGTCCCTAGTGCATGTAAGATAGTGTTTTAATTCGGAGTCACGTGAGTGACTACGTGAAGACCCCGCCAGCATGCATGTGCGACATATCGTCTCTCGCATTGTAGAGCAACAGGCGGGGTGAAGAGTTCTCCCGTGGCAAGTTTAAAAACGGGACCTGCAGGTAAGTCACTAACCTGAGGTCGTCTATTATGCCCTTGTGTTTTCTGTTGCAGTTAACCATGGACAAGGGCAAGAAGTCAAAATGGGTCGCGTCTCGACTGGCTGGGGGGGGGACCGCGAACGTTCTGGCAGCCAACAGCGACCAGCGGCACCTGGACCGCAGTTACTGCGGTCGGTAGTCACCGACGTAACACCTGCTCAGCTGGGACCAGCGCCGCGAGCTGCACAGCCCGAACCAGTGCATCGGACTGGTGGGAAAGCGAAGCAGAAGTCGGTCCGGCCGGTTGACTTGGATGAGTCGGGCCAGGAGGACTCGCTGCCGGGGAACAGTGCAGGTGACCGCATTTCCCGCATGGAGCGGTAAATGAGGAAAATGCTCCAACGTGACACGCTCCGTGAGATGGAGTATGGTCACCATGGGAGTCTTAGGACACCCATTACAGCACCTTACCCAGGGCTGTATAATGCATCTCCCTCGACTGAGGGGAGCATTACGGGCCTGGGCTGGGCTGGCCCTGAAGAAGGTGGTATGGCTGAAGAAACCGGCAGTGTGCTGAGGGTGCATGATCCACAAGAGCTGCTGGGGGTGGTCATGAAATTTGCGGTACCAGAGCAAACAGCACAGCAGTTACAATCTAAGCTGGCAGCCAGCATTGACTACCTGTCTTTTCATCCACTACAGGAGCAGGTAGTCAATGAGACTACAGCAAAATACATGCCTCCTGAGAACTGTGTCTCATTAAATGTCCCTGCAGTGAATAGTGCTATCTGGGGGTACATTGGAGCCGTCATCAGAACCCAGGAGGTTAAGATGCAGAAGATATTGAAACTTCTGACATCGGGCATAACGGCGTTTGCTCGTTCCGTGGATGGAACGGAGATGACGGACACTCAACAAGACACTCTGGCGTTGCTCTGTAATACGCAATATGAAATGAATTGCCTAAGGAAGAGCGCGATTAAACCTGCATTAAACCCCAAATTTGCTGGGTTGTGTCAGACTGCTACTACACAACCACAAATATTGCTATTTGGAGGTAATTTATCAAAACAGGTCAAAGAGCTCGATGAGGAGGCTAAAGCCATCGGGCTCATGAGGGCGTCATCATCAACGAGCAAGACCACTTACCTCAGATGGCAGCACCCCTTTGCATCCACCAGCAGGCAGCGACACCAGGACGCTGGTGAAAGCATGAGGGCCGCACAACAACCACAAAGGTCTTTTTAGGCCAAGGCCCAGAGCGACCCTCATGGAAGATGCGACAACCTCGCACTCCGGCGCCTCTTCCGCAGAAGAGGCAGAAACAGAAGAAGTGAATGTTCCACCGGTATGCATGGAGGTAGGTGGGTCTGGTTCCTTCCAGAACATAAAAGGTGTAGGTTCTGTACTAACAGGGGGTAAGGTTACACCTGTTTTGGGAGGCATGGAGGTCTATTACTACTGACCCTTATATACTACAAAGTATTCAGGGATATGAAATTGAGTTTATCCAAAAAGACATGCCCCCAGTTCAACATGTGCTTAGCTGAGAGTTTGTGCTCTCACAACAGGAAAAACAGGAAGGACATGCAGAGCTGGGGAGGTTATATGCCAAAGGAGTAATAGAGAGATCAGAACATGACTCTCTAGAATTTGTATCCAACATATTCACAAAAACCAAAAAAGATGGTGGATGCCGCATCATCATTGACTTGACAAAACGGAATACTTTTGTAAAGTATATTCATTTCAAAATGGAAACATTTGTTACTGCCAAACAATTGGTTTCCGAAGGTTACTTCATGGCATGTATCGATCTAAAAGATGCATGCTATTCGGTACCTATACAAAAGGATCATCGCCGATACCTAAAGTTTAACTGGATGGGGCAAAACTGACAGTATGAAGCGTTGCCTAATGGGTTAACATCAGCCCCAAGACTATTTACCAAGATATTAAAACCAGCCTTGGCACTACTCCGGAAACAAAAACATATTGTCATGGCATATCTTAATGATATTAATTGTGGGAAAAACCCTGGAACTAGCTAAATCAGCTGTCTTAGCTACCAAACATTTGTTTGAAAAACTGGGGTTTATCATCCATCCAGGTAAATCTAAGTTGACGCCATCCACAACTATGGACTATTGGGGTTCACAATTGACTCTATCCACATGTCTGTAACATTGCCAAAGAATAAAGCAGCAGACTTAATGGAGGCCTGTAACAACCCGGTTGTCATCAGTCAACCATCCATTCGACAGGTTGCAAGGGTAATTGGCAAAAGTGTAGCAGCATTTCCAGCTACACAGTTTGGACCTTTGCATTATCAAAACTTACAAAGGGCAAAGGTGCAAGCACTAAAACAACATGTTGGTCATTTTGACCGACCAATGCAATTACCAGCCAAAGCAATTTTGGAGTTACAATGGTGGAAGCAAAATATTTGGCATAGTTCCAGCCCCATCATTATTAGTAACCCATCATTCATATTACAAACCAGCACTCACGGCTGGGGAGCTACTAATACCATATCCAGTAGTGGTGGTAGATGGAATATACAGGAATCATTGTTACTACAAACACTGGATATAAACTATTTTGAGATGTTGGGTGCATTTTATGGGCTAAAAGCATATTGCTCAACAATGCACCATCTGCATGTCCGCCTACAAATTGATAATACCACAATGGTGGCATATATTAATCATATGGGTGGAATAAAATCAATATCATGTGACAATCTGGCTAATACAATCTGGAAATGGTGTATCAACAGAAATATTTGGCTATCAGCGACTTACCTACCAGCTAAGCTTAATACAGTGGCAGACACCAGGTCACGAAAATTTAATGACAACACTGAATGGATGTTGGACCACAAAGGATTTGCTGATATTGTAATGCGATATGGAACACCAGATATTGATTTCTTTGCATCTAGACTTAATCACCAGTTGCCAGCATATGTCGCTTGGGAACCAGACCCTGGGGCAGCAGCGATGGATGCTTTCTTGCTGGACTAGGGAAAATAGTTTTTCGATGCTTTTCCCCCCTTCTGCCTCATCAGTCGGGTTCTACGCAAACTACAATTGGACTCTGCGTCAGGTATTTTGGTGGTACACAATTGGCCTACTCAGCCATGGTTCCCTGTGGTCCTCGACATGGTCTCGGAACCATGTATGTCCATCGCCAAACGACCAGATCTGTTGGTCCATCCTGTAACAGGCGAGAGTCACCCATGCCATGACAGGATCAATCTGTTGGTTTGCAGAATTCAAAGAGACCATTCCTGGATCTGGGGCTGACGGACAGAACTATGAACATGATCACAGCGGCCTACCGGGAATCGACGAAGAAGCAATACCTCTCGTATATAAGGAAATGGGAGTTGTATTGCACAAGGGCTGGTATAGCGTACAACACAGCTACAGTTACCAATGTCCTAGAATTCCTGGCCAGCCTTCATTTCGATGAAGGTCTGAGTTACAGCGCTATCAATTGTGCTAGAAGTGCCCTGTCAGCATACTTATGGCAGGGACTAGGACAGCATTCCATGGGATCTCACCCTCTAGTTTCTAAACTTATGAGGGATATATACAACACAAACCCTCCTAGAGCGAGGTATTCCCAGATATGGGATGTCAGTGTTGTTCTAACATTGCTCAGGGGTTGGCCACCAGCAATGTCCCTGTCCCTGGAGAAGCTGACTCTTAAAACAGTCATGCTGATGGCACTGGTCTCAGCTCAAACGGTCCAGTCCCTACATAAACTGAGGCTGGATAACATGATAGTATCAACAAACAAGATAAATTTTTGTATCCTGGAGTTGGTAAAGCAAAACAGGCCAGGATCATCAGGACTTAATTTGGAATTTCGGGCATACCCTTCAGATACCCGACAGTGTGATATGACACACCTTCTGCTATATTTAGAGTCCACCAAAACCATTAGAGGCAGTGAATTGGGATTATGGATCAGCCATAAACAGCCTCATAGCAGGGTATCAGTGCAGACCATCTCTAGATGGCTCAGACAGGTTTTGGGAGCTGCTGGGGTGGATACTGACATTTTTAAATCTCATTCCACCAGGGCTGCAGCAACATCGGCAGCAAGAGATATGGAAGTGCCTATGGACCATATCCTGTCTACAGCAGGATGGTCTAGGGAGAAGACCTTCCAACTCTTTTATAATAAACCGATCGCCAAACCTGCGGTGTTTGCAGAAACAATTTTAAATTCTGTAATATGATTTATCCCAAGTTAAAGGGATCATTATTATTTTGTTAAACTAAATTCATTATTGTTTGAATTTCTGATTCATGTTTGAATACGATGACATACTTCCTCCCTTGGACGACTACGGCAGTGAGTGAAGCATGGACTCGTTCCACGGCATGAAATCACAGATCTTTAAAGTCTTCACGTAGTCACCGACGTGACTCCGAAGTAAAATAGTAAGATTAAACGAGAACTTACCAGTTTGAAGTTTGATCTTTATTTTATGAGGAGTTATCTTACTATGTTTATTTCACCTACTGTTGTCTGTGATTTCACACCGCTGCTTTGAAGAATGTCGCGCATGCGTGCTGGCGGGGTCTTCACGTAATCCCTCGACGTAACTCCTCATAAAATAAAGCTCAAACTTCAAACTGCTAAGTTCTCGTTTAATCTTACTATTAATGTGCGTGGATGGCTGCTCGGTGAGTTCTCGTTTGGGCAAAGGGCCTGTTTCCGCGCTGTATCTGCAAACTAAAACTAAACTAAACTAAACTAAACTAAACGGCCCAGTGCCATCAAATGTTTAAATGGTCTCCAATAGATGACTGGGAGTGATATACTGGAGGAGTAATTCTGTGGAACATGAACATGCTGTCTTTCCTCACAAACTCGCCACCAATGGCCTTGCTACAGCTATTACCCATTATGCTGCCCACATTGCTGCTGCTGATGTGGAGTTGGTGCAGACACACCCAGAACAATCCAGAATCATTCTCCATGGCTCGCTGCAGTCTTTCCCCCTGAAATCCAGCGGACTCTCCCCACCCATGCAACAGAACCAGAAGAGGCAAGAATGCACAGACGTCGATCATTTAGGAGAAGCATATAAGGGTGATTCAACAAATCTACACAATAAAGTATATTTTGAGGAGGAAAATGAAACTGTCTTCAGAGGGCGTCGTTTTCCTTCGCTCCATAGATGCTGCTGCACCCGCTGAGTTTCTCCAGCATTTTTGTCTACCAAAGTATATTTTGATCCATAACTGGTTTGAAGTGTTTATTTTAACATTACGATCAGTCAGGGGAAAGTAAGATATGCACTGTAGGTGAATTATCCTTAGAGTTGTTTTAGTCACATAAGGTATTTCAGAGACCTTGTGTAAAAAGGGGTTGTCTCATGAAAAAACACAGAAACATAGAAGATAAGTGCAGGAGTAGGCCATTCAGCCCTTCGAGCCAGTACCGCCATTCAATATGATCATGGCTGATCATCCAATATCAATGCCCTGCTTTCTCCCCATATCCCTTGATTCTGAGCTACTGTATATATCTCTTGAAAACATCGGTTGATTTTATCCCACTTCATCCTATTGTCCGTCCCTCTTCCTGCTCTTCAGATAGCAGCCAGGTGGGGGGCAAGGGCTGTGAAGATGTACGTTCCGTTGGTGCAGGACTACTTTAGTACAGTCCAGACAAGATACATTTATCTCCAGCCTGCCCAATGATCAGCTCTGCCACATTTGTATTCCGTTATGCTTTCATTGCATGTTCCCTGGTGTCATCAACCACATCTTTCCCACACGGTCCGTGACATCCCAGATGCCGGATAGTTTCATCTGGTCAAAGGCAGCCTGCACAGCAGATGAAGGTATCCTGACTGCAGCCAGGAAACCAGGCATTAAAGGGCTGTCCCACTGTGGCAACCTAATTGGCGAGTTTAGAAGAGTTTAGGAGAGTTTGAAAAAATGTCATGTAGAAGACCTCCTTCGACTATGTAGAAAACTAGCTACGACTAGCTTCGGGAAAATTGGACACCGAATAGTGGAGAGTGAAGACGACCTCCTTCGATCTCCTTCGACCTCCCTTCGACTATGTTGAAGACTATCTACAACTACCTTCGACTACCTTCGATTACCTTCGACTACCCTCGACTACCTATGAATAACATGCCGACCAACTACGAACTACTTAGACTAAACCTACGAGTAAAAAAAGTATCGATTTTTTCCATGGCAACCTTTTTTTACTAGCGGGCATTTTTCAACATGTTGAAAAATACGCCGTGACGTAGCTGAGGCCTCGAGTACGCGGAGACGACTCTCGAGCATGAAGGAGAGTTACAAAGACCTCCTAGGGCCTCATGTCGACTATGCTGCAAATATAAGTCGATGGCAAACTCGCCAGAACTCGTGGATTAGGTTGCCCAAGTGGGACAGCCCCTTAACCTGCATGGGCCCCAGTCGATGGCTCTGCACCAGCCATAGTTAAATGCAGTGGAAGTTTCTTCGGCTATCCGATCAAAATGGAGTCTCAGCCAGAAAGGTTGAACATATGGAAGGAAGTATAAAAGTATAGAGAGTTCAGAAGGCAAATAATATTGGGGGCGCAGCGGTAGTTGCATTGGCTATCTATGTTTATTCTCTGTCTTCTCAACTTTTTATTAAACAGCGGATGTGGCTCAGCAAAGAGACTGGTCATTTTCTTCGCCACATAACCTGGCATTAGGATTGGTGACCATGTCGGTATTTTAAGTTTGATTTCTTCCTATTTCTTACCTTTTCAATTAAATTCAAGAGAGATGAATTGCGCACTGGCCTTGTGGAATTCAGATTATGGTGTTGGGTGAGATTTGGAAATGCCTTTATCTCAGAAAAAAATCTGTTCATTTGATATTGTGAATTTGGGGAGATAGATTGAAAGAATTGGAAATCATTTTTTAATTGTTTTTTCTCTACAATTACCTATTTTTAAAGGGTGTGCCTTGTAAGTAGTTAA
The DNA here is from genome assembly GCF_010909765.2 of Amblyraja radiata. Lineage (NCBI taxonomy): Eukaryota > Metazoa > Chordata > Chondrichthyes > Rajiformes > Rajidae > Amblyraja > Amblyraja radiata. The sequence continues at coordinate 6,881,331 of NC_045962.1, forward strand.
ATCGTTTAAGTAAAGCCTTGAATGAGACTGGACAGGACAGTAGTGATGAATTAATTACATATGCACAGCAATTGACCCGAACCTTGTCAGTCTTACAGAAACCACTGAACCACAGAAACCACTAACAGCTGACCATAACGGCGAATCCTTACAACCAGGAGATCACGAACTTGGGATTGGAAGAAATTTGGAGAACTGTGGAAGGAGCCCTTGCAAGTACTACTGACTACACCTACAGCAGTGAAGGACGAAAGTAATCCTCGTTGGATACACCTAACCTATTGTGAAATAATTGGAAACTGAAAAAAGGAAGTATGAACTTGGATGTCCTCCTTCAAGACTGGAGGTAAAAGGAAGCAATACATTTTTTTTTTTAAAGGCCAGTATTTACAGTATCTTGGTGAAACCAGCCATGAACATAAGCGAACGCATTGCACTGAATTATATAAGTGCCTCCCTAATCCCGGATACCAGGAATGAATCTCCCCCTGGTTGAATAAACTTGAACAATTAACAGTGACTCCTTATTTGTTCTTTGGGGTCACGGGATTAGGAATAATGGTTCACCTCTCTTAAAACCAAAGGGATCGATTTGACATGGGAGACACCTCTGAGTCACACTACTGGACCTCCAGCAACAGCGAAAGACATAGAAAACGTGATTAAAATGGATGAAGGACAAACAGACAATTCATGTTTTAAAGTTGCCAATAACACAGAAGGAAATATCACATGAGTCAGAAAGGAATGGGACACTATGAAAAGCAACAGCCACCTACTGAGAACCGCCAAGGTTACCAATGGCTCTGGTCCAAGTACCCTATGAACTATGGGCAAAGCATAAGAATCGTGTGGGATGAGTGCATTCAGCCCCTGAACTTAAACTGACTTTAAAAAATGGGAGCTGCCTTGCCATGTTTAAAACAATATTGACTAGCCCCGGAGGCTGAAGAAGGGATAGCTATGGTCTTTATGATTGACATGATTGTCTTTATTGCAACAAGCACTATTAGTGAAAATGCAAAGTCTTTGTAATGCTCCTATTCTGCAAATCCCGAAAGTGGGAAGACGTAATGAATGGTGTTTTGTCCAAGACCAGTAACCTATTATTCCGTGGCTTTACCAGCAGTAGTAAATGGCATGCCAGCCTGCTTACGCGCTGTAACGGCGAGGGCTACAATGATAGAAGTGTTAGCAGTGAACTCGCTGCTGTAAGGTAAACAAGCTACCTTACCTGATTAGGATGTTGGGTTTGTGCCAGAACCCTTTACGAGCTCAAGGACAGGTTCAAACCAAATTACAATCAAACACATGTATGCCTTCATTTCTGCAACTGATTAATGAGTGAGAATATTTAAAAAACTTTCTTACTATAATATAATTATTGATCATAAAGATCAACAAAGAGGCACCTGTATTATAATAAAACAAGTGTTGTACCTAGATCTCTCATGAATCTTCAAATATCACTGACCTTGCTACCAATATTCCCCAAGAAATTGAATAGATCTGTAAGGTTGGCAGTGACATGCATGGGTAAAATGAAGGAGATGGGAGCTGCTGGTCATTCAGTTGGTTTGGCATCCTCTGGGGTACTATGTTACATTATAGCTTTATTTTTTTATTACTCAGCACTCTGATTTTTATTGTTAGCTGCTTGCGATCATAATGTACCTACCGAGGATTGTGAATGTTATCATAAATGATAAAGAGGAAGGAATGAGGACATTTAACATTTTAAAAGTTACAAAATGGATTCAGCTGGAGATTTAGAAGCAATAAAATGGATGCTTAACATTTCTCCTATTACACTAACAAGGCTACAGCACTATAACAGAAATATTTTAGCCCTTCTTTCATAACACTAGCGAGATAACAGCACAAATACATGAATGTTTTTCTCTATGATATAAACATCAGGAGACTGTTCAGGCACATGGCTCTTACCCTTTACACCACAAGATTGTAATGTGCCTCAACAAGGTAAAAAACGGAATGCTTGAATCTGCAAAAAAATAGCTTCTTCAGCATAACCAAATATGGGCTAACCTTTCCTCTATCAGAAGAACCTGTCAATCCTAACAAGCAAGAGGCTGTACAATGCTCTGTAAGATAAAGTATTGCTTAATTGCTGAATATTGGGGTGTAAATATAACTGATTGAACATTACCTCTTTGTGTGGAGATAGAGTGACTCGAAGGTGTGAATTTTACATACTGCAAGAGTTTACTGCCACACCCACCTGGGCGAAATAAAGATTTTAATGCTTCATTTCTAATTATTATGTTGTTATCTGTTTGAAGTGAAAACAAACCTTTACAACGGTTAATTCAGAGACTAGGGTTCTGAACTTGAATAAAGGAGACTTCGAAGGTATGAGATGGGAATTAGCTAAGATAGACTGCAACTTATACGTAAAGGGTTGACAGCGGAGATGCAATGGTGAAGATTTAATGATCCCATGGATGAACTCCAGAACATTTTCATCCCTGTGTGGTGAAAAAAATAAAACTGGGAAAGCGGCTCAACCGCGGCTGACGAGGGAAGTCAAGGATAGTGTTAAAGCCAAGGAAGAGGCATATAAATTGGCCAGAAGAAGCAGAAAACCAGAGGACTGGGAGAAATTTAGAACTCAGAGGAGGACAAAAGAGTAAATTAAGAGGGGGGGAAAGAGCATGAAAGAAAGCTTGCGTGGAATATAGAAACTGATTGTAAAAGTTTCTTTAGGTGTTTAAAAAAGAAAAGATTAGTGAAGACGAATGTAGGTCCCTTACAGTTAGAGACAGGTGAATTTATATTGGGAAACAAGGAAATGGCAGAACAGTTAAACAAGTACATTGGTTCTGTCTTCACTAAGGAAGACACAAACAATCTCCTGGAAATACTAAGGGACAGAGGATCTAGTGGGACGGAGGAACAGAAGGGAATTCACAGTCAGAAAATGGTGTTAGATAAATTATTGGGATTGAAGGCAGATAAATCCCCCAGGACCTGATGTGTAAGAAATAACTGCAGATGCTGGTAAAATCGAAGGTAGACACAGGAGGTTGGAGTAACTCAGCGGGTGAGGCAGCATCTATGGAGAGAAGCAATGGACAACGTCGCCCATTCCTTCTCTCCATAGATGCTGCCTCACCTGCTGAGTTACTCCAGCCTCTTGTGTCTACCCGGGGCCTGATGGTCTGCATCCCAGAGTACTCAAGCAGGTGGCCCTAGAAACCGTGGATGCATTGGTGCTCATTTTTCAATGTTCTATTGACTGGATGAATTCCTGTGGACTGGTAGCCAATGTAACTCCACTTTTTAAGAAAGGAGGGAGAGAGAAAACGGGGAATTATAGACCAGTTAGCCTTACATCGGTAGTGGGGAAGATGCTGGAGTCGATTATTAAAGAAGTTATAGCAGGATCGGTCAAAGTCAGCATGGATTTATGAAGGGGAAATCATGCTTGACTAACATTTTGGAATTTTTTGAGGATGTAACAAGTAGAATGGATAAGGGAGAGCCAGTGGATGTGGTGTATCTGGCCTTTCAAAAAGCCTTTGACAAGGTCCCACACAAGAGATTAGCGTGCAAAATTTGAACACATGGTATTGGGGGTAGGGTATTGACATGGATAGAGAACTGCTTTGCAGACAGGAAGCAAAGAGTAGGAATTAACAGGTCCTTTTCTGAATGGCAGCCAGTGACTGGTGGGGTGCCGCAAGGCTCGGTGCTGAGACCCCAGTTGTTTACAATATATAAATTAATGATTTAGATGGGAATAAATGAAACATCTCTAAGTTTGCGGATGACACAAAGCTGGGTGGCAGTGTGAGCTGCGAGGAGGATGCTATGAGGTTGCAGGATGACTTGGATAAGTTGGGTGAGTGGGCAGATGCATGGCAGATGCAGTATAATGTGGATAAATGTGAGGTTATGCACTTTGGTGGCAAGAACAGGAAGGCAGATAATTATCTGAATGGTGTCAGATTAAGAATAGGGGAAGTGCAATGAGACCTCTGTGTCCTTGTATATCAGACACTGAAAGTGGGCATGCAGGTACAGCAGGCAGTGAAGAAAGCCAATGGCCTTCATTGCGAGCGGATTTGAGTTTAGGAGCAAGTAGTTCCTACTGCAGTTGCTGGTTGGACCTGGTGAGACCGCACCTGGAGTATTGTGTACAATTTTGGTCTCCTAGTTTGAGGAAGGACATTATTACTATTGAGGGAGTGTAGTGTAGGTTCACCAGATTAATTCCCGGGATGGCGGGACTGACGTATGATGAAAGGATGGGTTGACTGGGCTTGTATTCGCTGGAATTTAGAAGCATGAGAGGGGATCTTATAGAAACATAAAAGATTCAGAGGATTGGACAGGATAGATGCAGGAAACATGTTCCCAATGTTGGGGGAGTCCTGAACCAGTTTAAGAATAAGAGGTAGGCCATTTAGGACTGAGATGAGGAAAAACATTGTCACCCAGAGAGTCGTGAATCTGTGGAATTCTCTGCGAAGAAAGCAGTGGATGCCAATTCACTGGATGTTTTCAAGAGAGAGTTAGATTTAGCTCTTAGAGCTAACGGAATCAAGGGATATGGGGAATAAGCTGGAACAGGGTACTGATTGGGGATGATCAGCCATGATCATATTGAATGGCGGTGCTGGCTCGAAGGGCCGAATGGCCTACTCCTGCACCTATTTTCTATGTTTCTATGGGTTCGACAGCACTGGACTTGTATTTACTCGAGTTTAGAAGGATGAGGGGACACGTCATTGAAAGTCACCGAATAGTGCAAGGCCTGAACGGAGTGGATGTGGAGGGGATGTTTCCACTAGTGGGAGAGTCTTGGACCAGAGGCCATAACCTCAGAATAAAAGGACATACCTTCAGAAAGGAGATGATGAGGAAGTTCCTTGGTCAGAGGATAGTGAATCTGTGGAATTAATCGCTACAGACGGCTGTGGAGGCCAAGTCAATGGATATTTTTAAGGTGGAGATTGACAGATTCTTGTTTAGTAAGGGTATCGAGGTTTATGGGAAGAAGGCAGGAGAACGGGGTTGAGAGGGATAGATAGATCAGCTGTGATTGAATGGCGGAGTAGACTCGATGGGTCCAATGGATGAATTCTGATCCTATGACTTATGGACTTAAGAAGTTTGCACAGTTTCACAGGAAGCTACGTTAATTGCCCACTGGCAAAAAGTCCAAACTGGCTGCTCGTTCGAGGATTGCTGTTAACTATTAAAAACATGGTGCTCTGTTACTTCACCATTGTGAGGGAAGGGTTGACATTTAAGTGACACTTTTGTGGATATCGTTCAAAGGGCTATGCAGGAAAACAGCCAATTTACACAACGTTTCACATAACTAAAGGGCTGAATAAACCCAGTAGACAGAATATTATTCAGGGTTAGGCAAATAAATTCAGACATATCATGAAGTCTTTTGTGGCCATAAAAATGCCAGCACAATTGAGCACTCCTCCAAAAGCCATCATGCAAAGAAAAGCAGCAGAGAAAAGAGAAAGTTATGTGGCTACTATTCAATTCAATTATATCATGGCTTTTCCATTCTCTACCCACTCAGCACATTTCATTCCCTTAATACCAAACATCGAGTCAAGAGTCAAAAGAGTCAAAAGTGTTTAATTGGTAAATGCAATGGGACTGGAACAATGAAATTCGTACTTGCTACAATATTCCCTCATCAAACTCTCATTACTGAGGTCTGAGGTTCCCACCTGCTTTAAAAGGGCATCAATCATACCGGTACCGAAGAAAAGTAAGGTAACATGTCTCAATGACTACCGACCGGTGGCACTAATGTCCGTGGTGATGAAGTGGTTTGAGAGGTTGATTAGGCCGCATATCTACTCTTATCTACTCATTATTCCTACATATCAACTCATACCTTAGCAAGAACCTGGACCCATTACAGTTCGCCTACCGCCGCAATAGATCGATGGGGGATGCGATCTCACTGGTTCTCCACTCTGGGCGGGGTCGCATGGACCATAAATACACATACGTCAGACTATTGTTCATCAACCGCAGGTCAACATTCAACACCATCATCCCCTCCAAGCTGGTTATCAAGTTCAAGGAACTAGGTCTCTGCTAATCGGGAACTGGATCTTCGGCTTCTTCATCAACAGAACAATAGACAATAGACAATAGACAAGAGGTGCAGGAGTAGGCCATTCGGCCCTTCGAGCCAGCACCGCCATTCAATGTGATCATGGCTGATCATCCCCAATCAGTACCCCATTCCTGCCTTCTCCCCATATCCCCTGACTCCGCTATCTATAAGAGCCCTATCTAGCTCTCTCTTGAAAGTATGCAGAGAACTGGCCTCCACCGCCCTCTGAGGCAGAGAATTCCACAGACTCACCACTCTCTGTGAGAAAAAGTGTTTCCTCGTCTCCGTTCTAAATGGCTTACTCCTTATTCTTAAAATGTGGCACCTGGTTCTGGACTCCCCCAACATCGTGAACATGTTTCCTGCCTCTCGCGTGTCCAAACCCTTAATAATCTTATGTTTCAATAAGATACCCTCTCATCCTTCTAAACTCTAGGGTGTACAAGCCCAGCCGCTCCATTCTCTGGACCAAAATGAATCGGCAACAACAATTTCTCCTTGATAACCATCAGCACAGGGGCACCTCAAGGCTGTGTACTCAGTTCTTGCTCTATTCATTCTATATCCTTGACTGCGTAGCGAGACACAGTCCCAACTCCATCTTGAATTTCGCCGATGACATCACCATTGATTTTTATTCTTATTTTATTCTTATTAATTTTTTATTTCCTTTAGGGCGTTTTGTTTTTTCCTTTTTTCCTTTCTTTTTGTCTTTTTATCTTTGTGTTTTTTTTTACATTTATACGTTTTCTATTAAAGATTTAACTATATTTACATAGAGACCGGGAGGTCTATATTCATTGTGCATTTTGACACTGGTCTCATATTAGGTTATACCTGTTATTAATGTAATCCTGATCCCTATGTATCAATATCATTGTTATGTTTATCATTATTCTTTTTGCTCAGTTTTTATGCTTTATTTGTGTTTTTTTGAAAAAAAACAATAAAAAGATTTTAAAAGAAAGAATTGCACATAAATATTTTTTTTTAAAAAGGAGGAAGTGAACAGGGGTGGAATCAGCAGTTTGGCCTGGCGGTGGCCAGGAAACCAATGTGGGTGGGGGGTAGTTTCTGCAGCCCCGCCAAGCGATGGAGTTCGGTAGGGCCATCTGCTACAAGCAAAATCCGTTATAAAGAGGTCCATAATATCAAGGCTTGACTGTATTTATTTGTAGTGTTGTTGCATTAATATGCCCGTAAAGCAGCTGAAATGGAGAATGTTATTGCTCCTAATTAAATACCGTTGACTCTTAACTCTTGGCAGGAGGGGACTGCCAAACGAGGCCCAATATGAGACATAAAGCTGGAGAAACTCAGCGGGTGAGGCAGCATCTATGAATCGAAGGAATGGGTGATGTTTTGGGTCAAACGAGCCCCAATGTTAGTAAAGATCAGAGAGCTAGCTGCTATTCCAATGTAGCGTCCACGTGAGGCAGCTTTGCCTGTCAGCTGCGTTCAATCACGAACAACTGTAATTTGAATTTAATCTCTGCTCAAGACTGACTGGAACTTTTTGTGAAGCCCTTTGACGGTTTCTTTTTGAGTGAAGGCAAATGTTTTTAATCAGCCTGCAGGGATTCCAAATCCCAGCATAATAGTGAAAATGGTTTGTGAGCAGCCCGGTGTTATAAACATGTGCTGAGCAATATCAAGCACAACCACAAGGACTTGCACAGCATTTCAAGCAGCCTTTGGAAATCTTGAAGGAACTGAATTCATTTTGGCTTTGGGGGGGGGGGGGGGATGACATCTATTTTCCAAAAAGCTGACAAAGTCTAGTCACACGGAAGATACACAGACCTTTCTGCAGCTGGAGGCCTCCAGCAAACATCAAACACCCCATATTACTCTCCCCACAACATGGCCAGTTTCCTTTATCATCGTTACTTTTTTGCATATCTTTCATTCACTGTTCTTTATCTCTCTACATCATCGTCTATATCTCTCATTTCCCTTATCCCTAACCAGTCTGAAGAAGCGTCTCGACCCGAAACGTCACCCGTTCCTTCTCTCCAGAGATGCTGCCCGACCTGCTGAGTTACTCCAGCTTTTTGTGTCTCTTAAACCAGCATTTGCAGTTCCTTCCTACACATCTCTCAGACATGCACGTGAGGGGTGCTAGGAGGGGTGCAGCAGGGCAGCTCAGCAATCAAGGTTCAATTCTGATCTCCAGTGCTTGGTGTGGAGTTTGTATGGTCTCCCTGTGGGATTCTCCCGTGGGATTCTCCTGGTACTCTGGATTTGTCCCACACTTCAAAGACATAGAGACATATAGTATAGAAACAGGCTCTTCAGCCCAAACATAATGCTCCATCTAAGCTGGTCCCATTCACTTGTGTGAAGGACGGAACTGCAGATGCTGGTATAAACCGAAGATGGACACTATGCTGGAATAAAGGGCCTGTCCCACAAGCATGCGACTCCATGTGGCAAGCGCGACCTAACGTGGTCGCTAGAGCCGTACGGCCTCGAGGGGCCGGTCCCACTTCGATCGCTGGAGCCGTATGGAGTTGTGCGGAGCTGGTCCTGACATCGCATGGGGCTCCGAAAACTGACCGTGTTCAAATATTCCACGCGACAACGGCCCGCAGCCGCCTCGACGCCATACGCACCGCCTCGACGGGCGTGCGCAGCGTCTCGACGCCGTCCGCAGCATCGACGCCGTATGTCACGCACGAACTTCCCGCGGACTTCGCTCGAACTTCACGTCACTCACTCGACCTCCATGCGGCCCCCGCTTCCGGTTTGGTCGCGCTCGCCGCATGCAGGTCGCATGCTCGTGGGACAGGCCCTTAACTCAGCAGGACAGGCAGCATCTCTGGAAAGAAGGAATGGGTGACGTTTTGGGTCGAGACCAGAAAGGAGAAGATCTGAGAAAGGGTCTTGACCTGAAAACATCACCCGTTCCTTCTCTCCAAGGATGTTGCCTGTCACGCTGAGTTACTCAAGCATTTTGTGTCCCAATCACCTGTCTTTGGCCCAAATACTAAAGCTTTCCTATTCATATACCTGTCCAAATGTATTTTAGAAGTTGTTACTTACTGTACCTACCACAACTATTTCCTCTGGCGAATCAAAATCAAAGTGCTGGAGTAACTCAAGGGTTCAGGCAACACCTCTAGAAGAAAGGTGCGATGGCGCAGCGGTAGAGTTGCTGTCGTACAGCGCTTGCAGTTCCAGAGACCCAGGTTCGATCCCGACTATGGGTGCTGCCTGTACGGAGTTTGTCTGGTCTCCCCATGGCCACATGGGTTTTCCCTGAGACCTGTGGTTTCCTCCCGCACTCCAAAGACCTACACGTTTCTAGTTTAATTTGTTTGATAGGTGAAAAAAATGTCCCTAATGTTTGTGTAGGGTAGCGTTAATGTGCGGGGATTTAGTCGGTGCGGACTCGGTGGGCCAAAGGGCCTGTTTCTGCGGTGTACCTCTAAAGTATCTCTAAACTTAAAAAAAACATGGAAAGGCATTGTTTCAGGATAGGAGCCTTCTGCAGAAGACTGATTGTAGTAGGGGGCAGAAATACGGCAAATAATTGGGGAGGGACAAAGGTGAATAAAGAGTTTGGACTACAGTATTCGAATCAATGTTTTACTGACCTAGACTGGGGGGCTTAAAGAACCGGATTCAACATTTGGGGGCTCGTCTGGGATCTAAACGGATTACCATCACGAGTTTGCGGACAAGGAGCTGAATCATCTCAAATCACGGAAGAAGAAATTGAGCCCCCAATGTAAGTAGTTGTATACATCGGTTTTCCCCATTCCGCTAATCTGACGATGAAATGGTCATTTGCTGACTCGTGAGTAGAATCCCGAACAGATCAAGGTCAGTCTGGCCAATACCGGTAGTGAGGTAATTGGCCAGTAACATAGAGTTGCTGAGGATTGGTATTTGGTGTTGGTGTTTGATGTTGGTAGTTGGGATTAGTATTATTTTATTATTATTATTATTATTAAAGCTTTATTTCAGACACAGGTCCATATAACACATCAAACAGTACAAAGAATTACAAAGATACATTAAAAAATTGCATATTAGCCTAAAATATATATAAGCTATTGCACCAATGCCGTCTTAGCCTAGAAGTGAATCTATAGCAGCTTTTCAGAGGGCTGACTAGGGTTTCAATTATGTGGTTCTCTGATTTGTCCAGGCGACACATAAAACTAAACATCAGCTGTCTTAAGAGTGCCTCACAGGTTGGCACTCTAGTGGACACAAACAATTGACTGGCACTATGCCACCTAGGGACACGAAGTAGCAACCTCATTGCATCATTGTATGCAACCTTAAGCCTCTGCATACTCTTTTTCTTATAATTAGACCACAATTGAGCAGTATATAATGGTGTGATGTAGGTTCTGAACAGGGAACACTTCACAGAATCAGAGCACATATAAAACTTCCTTATAAGCATATTGGCTTGAAGATAAATTTTACAGCGCTGTCGGTAGAGGTCTTTGTCATCCTTCCAGTCATCAGATATGACATGACCTAAGTATTTAATTTCCTCACACACAGCAAGAGGACTGTCTGACAAATAAAAGGTCGGAAAAGTTGATTCCCTGTCCTCAGCGCTTCTAATTACCATTATGCGGCTTTTCTTAGCGTTATACTTAATGTCATAATCAAGGCCATACTGAGAGCACACCTTCAGCATCTGCTGCAGCCCAGCACTATATGGACAGAGCAAGACCAGGTCGTCTGCATACATCAGATGATTAACAATAGTGTTGCCCACAAGACAGCCAGTTTTTAGCCTATTTAACTGATTTGACAATTCGTCCATATAAACATTAAATAAAATAGGAGACAAAATTCCTCCTTGCCGCACTCCGTTACTAACACAGAATGGAGCAGATACAACATTGTCCCATTTAACGTAAAACGTTTGATGGGCATACCAGAACACTAAGATTCTCACTAAGAATTTAGGAGCACCTCTATTTAGCAATTTTACAAACAAGTGTTCATGGTTAATTCTATCAAATGCCTTGGACGCATCAATAAAACATAGAAATACAGATGAATTCAGGCTTGTGTACCTGAACACAATCTCTTTAAGAGCATAGATACACAGGTCAGTTCCATGTTTTCTTTTGAACCCAAACTGATTAGTATTTGGTCAGAAACATAGGGTTACTGGGGATTGGTATTTGGTCAGCAGCTGTTGAGGGTCGGTGCCATTGAGTTGGTTGCTGGGGCTTCAGTATTGGGAGGTTTAATTGAGGTGAGGTAAGAGTTGTGAGGTTTAGTTGCGGTGAAGTTTAGTCGAGGCGCAGTTTAGTAAGTTGAGATTTAGTTGAAGCGAGGGGTTTAATTGAAGCAAGGTTTAGTGAGGTGTGAAATTTAACTGAGGGTTTAGTGCTGGGGTTCAGTGCGAAGGTAAAATTGGCATCTTACTTTAAAAATGAGTACTGAGAAAAAATATGTAATAACGTTGATACGACGTGTCTGTGATATTCTAAAATAATACGATCCAAAATATTTCTGCTCTAAATTTTGCTGAATTTAAAGTGTTCATATTGAATGCTTTTGCTTAAGTTTGTGTGATTTTGTTCTTGTATTACAACTGCTTACTACCTTAAGGAGGTAATATCGCTTTAAAACGTTATGCGTATTGTGTGTGTGGGTGGATGACCCGGTTGCATTCCATACCAGGAGTAAAATTAGGAGTCAACCATACCGCAAGTTCAGGAGCCCCCAAATCCAAGAAAGAAAGCAGATACTGATGGTACATAACCAGTCCCGTGACAAATATCGGCTTTGCAACAAAACCGATAACGAGGATTCTGAGGATGACTTGACCCCCTGGGAAGCTGAGTCAGGGACATACGAGGTAGTCGAGCGACCATCTGTTCGCCGCCAATTCCCGGTTAGAGAAATGCCTAACCTTGCTTTCAACCCAGCATAGGCACAAACCATAGGCGTTTACTTCCCTTGGAAGCCAAACAAGATGATGGCCATACAGAGCCAGATGCCAGATAGAAAGAAGTCACCCGTCTCATTTGTAGACTTCCTGTGAACTACTGTACAAGTCTATAATGCCGATTCCAGAGATTTGTGGTCCCTGGTGCAACAAGTCTGAACCCCAGTAGAACATGCTAGATTCCTAGCTAACTTGAGATCCCCAACTCATGATGCGCTAGCTAACCTGCTTGCCCAGAGCAAGGGAGGATGCAATCTTTGCCGCCCTTACTACCACTCTGTAAGAACCCATTGATGCATCTCCAAAGTTCTGGATACTAGACCCTGGAAAGCAGAGGGGGCAGTGAATTTTTGGAAAGGTTTTCTGAGGTATATATAGGTCAGTCTGGAGACACTAATTATCGGAAATACAGTACGAATCCACCTTAGTATTGTGCTATTTTGATAAACTGCCTGCCAGCCGCTGTTGCAGAGGCAATACAAACTAATAATATGGACTGGTCTGAAAATAGTCCAAGCCAAATGGCCTGTGCAATTAAATACTACTGGAAGGATGGTAAGATACAGGAGAAGCAGCCCCAGGTTAAAGTAAAAACAGAGTATGTAATGAAAAAGGAAGGACCGAAAGCCATTCCAGAAGCCAGCGACTACCAGTACTGTGTGCCGGCATGGGTAGAGGGACAGGGACACGGTATACAGGTTACCCCAATGGACCAAATGCCCCCATCTACAGCCAACCTTATGGTCCCCCAGAGCCGCATTTAACTAAGTAAGTAAGTTTATTGGCTAAGTATTCACATACAAGGAATTTGCCTTGGTGCTCCTCCCACAAGTAACAACATGACATACATTGACAGTTACGAATGGCTCAGGAAACACTAAACATTAATAATAATAAAACATTAGTGATAAAACACCATTGATCAAGCATGTGAACCAGCCAAATACCAGATCAAAGGGAGGCTACAGATTTTTGGCTGTTGAGCAACTACTCGTGGATAAAAACTGTTTTTATGTCTGGCTGTGGCAGCTTTGACAGTCCGGAGTCGCCTTCCAGAGGGAAGTGATTCAAAGAGTTTGTGGCCAGGGTGAGAGGGGTCAGAGATGATCTTGCCCGCTCACTTCCTGGCCCTTGCAGTGTACAGTTCATCAATGGAGGGAAGGTTGCAGCCAATAATCTTCTTTGCTGATCGGACAATTCACTGCAGCCCCCAGGTGTTGTGCTTGGTGGCTGAGCCAAACCAGACCATGATGGAGAAGGTGAGAACAGACTCTACGATGGCCGTGTAGAATTGGACCATCATTTTAGAGTAAGCAGAGCAGCAGGACCAGACAATTGCTCTAGCTGTGGCAGGTACGGTCATTGGAGCAGGGAGTGCCTATCACGAACATAAGGAGGAGGGGGTGGTCAGCAAGAGCAAAGGGAAGGTTGGCAAGGAAATCGAGGACAAGGGAGGTACACGTACTTCTCCTAGACTAATCCGTTTTCCCAATACTGACTAGCCCACTTAGTGGCGAACGGGTGCAACACTGACAAGGAACCTGTACTAGTCTCAATAGTGGACTTACGACATGCCTTCTTGTCCCTGCCCCTACACCAAGACAGTCAGTACCTCTTCACCTTCATCTACAACGGACAACAGTACACATGGACTCGGTTGTCCCAAGGGTTCGTGAATTCCCCAACACTTTATTTACGCCATACACTAATATGGAGGGTGAGTTTCGACTATCAGAGGAGGCCCAAGAAGCCTTTGAAAATCTGAAAAGGTCTCTGTCACAGGCACCACCATTAGGAAGGCCACTCTATGACCGACCGTTCCAGGTGTACTGCGTAATCTGGGGAGAAGGCAGGCAAGGGTTACTGATTGGGGACGATCAGCCATGATCACAATGAATGGCTGTGCTGGCTCGAAGGGTCGAATGGCCTTCTCCTGCACCTATTTGCTATGTTTCTATGTTTCTAATCCATGCCGATTGCTCCAGTGTAGTTCCTACTCAGAAACATGGAGACAAACATCGACCGGTGGCCTATTATTCCTTGAAACTTGATCCGGTAGCACGGGGACATCCCATATGTACACAGATCCTGACTGCGACCTACAACAGCTGGCAAACAGCTGGCAACTTGACTTTACAACAAGATATAACAGTGTAACAGTGTATAGTTCTCTGCCTTGCTGGAGCAATTGCAGACTCAACACCTCACTATGGTTCGCCAGAATAAATACGAGATTACGAACACGATGCGATACGATACGATAATACTTTATTGTCAGAGCGAGTCTGAAATTTGTTTTGCATCACAGAAGCTCCATTTACAGCATCACAAAAAAGACAAGAGGGGCGAGAGAAGACACGCATCAAGATATCAAGACAGGATCCCAAAATACCCACATTCGACAAGACATTCCTATAACAGAAGACCACATTTATGGCCCGTCAGCGTACGTTTGATCTGGGATTAAGCGCCGTATTTAGATCAAGGATTGACTGGTGCACGAAAGAGCCCCTCGTTCTAACCTTATTAAATTTTGGAAACCTATATCTCCAGTTTGATGGTAACAAATTGTACTCACTATTCAGAACATGGTTGGTGTCAGAGGAAATGTTATTGGCCAGCCTTAGTATGTTTTTAAGCTAGGATGATAGATACAATTTTTGTGGTGGTTGACCTACAATCTTTGAGCAAATTTTTATTTGTTGGAGCAATTTTGAACCTGTTTATACCTATTGAACAACCCCAAATTGCAGTTTAAGTATTGTACCATCATTAATCCAGCATCCTTTCTCGCCAAACCACCAGAGGAACAAATGGAATTAGGGCACGACTGCCTCTTTGTGATCAAAGATCTGTTCAGGAAGATTTGACAGATATTCCCAAGACAAACCCTGACCTAACCTTGTACGTAGATGGGAGCGCATCATTTGGACCCCTAGAGGAAAGACTTTCAGGATATGCCATTATAAATCAGGATGGGAATAGTATGGAAGCAGCGACCTTCGAAACACCATTCTCTGCCCAACAAGCGGAACTGTTTGCCATGATAAGAGCCTGCATCTTAGGGAAGGACAAGAGTGAATGTTTACACTGATTCTAGTTATACTTTTGGAGTCGTCCATGACTTTGGCCAGTTGTGGAAAAATAGAGGATTCTTGACTTCAGTGGGAATACAGATATCCCACCAAATATTGGTATCTGACCTGTTACAAGCCTTAATGTTGCCAAAACAAATCTCCATTATAAAATGTACTGCCCATAC
This sequence comes from Amblyraja radiata, assembly GCF_010909765.2. Taxonomy (NCBI): domain Eukaryota; kingdom Metazoa; phylum Chordata; class Chondrichthyes; order Rajiformes; family Rajidae; genus Amblyraja; species Amblyraja radiata. The sequence continues at coordinate 6,896,646 of NC_045962.1, forward strand.
TACGGGCCAAATCTTGGTAGATGTATGAAATCGCCGTGCTGACCAAGAAGCGAAAAAAATGTCCCAGGAGTGCAGGGTGGTTGTACCTAAAATGATGAAGCAGACTAAAAGTATAGATAAAGGCAAGTCTCCCTCGGAAAAGCCAATGCCAACCATCCAAGACATTGTTAGATTACAGGAGGATGCTCCTGACCGAGATATAGAAATGTGGAAGCAACTCGGTTGTACGGTTGACTGTATGTCGGAATTGTGGGTTACCCCGGCAGGACAAACATGTATGTCAGACGAACTCGCAATGTGGGTTATAGAAGGTATACACTTTGCAACACTGTGGTGCCCTAAGCAATTGGTGATAGATACTCTTCCAGCTACCTGGTGGCATCCAAAATTGCAGACTCTGGCTCAGTGGATTAGTAGTCGTTGTCTGATCTGTCAACAACATAATCCCTGGAACGGTGTAACTTGTGAAAATGGGAAAAAACCCTGACCCATTGGTCCCTTTGAGACCCTCCAGATAGACTACATTGAGTTGGAAAGTTGTCAGTGTTATAAATATGTTTTAGTTATTGTTGATGTTTTCAGTAAATGGATCAAAGCCTACCCAACCACGGACAACAAAGCCTCTACAGTTGTTGAAAGAAATTATACCCAGGTATGGGATCCCAACTCGGCTGAGTTCTGCCAATGGCCCTCATTTTGTGAGACAGGTAAATAAGGAATTGTGTACACAAATGGGTATCTGACAGCAATTACATTGTGCTTATCGGCCACAGGCTGCTGGCCTCGTTGAACGAGCAAATCAAATACTAAATACCAAACTTGTCAAATTACAGGCTGAAACAGGGGCTAGCTGGTTTAATCTAGTCCCTTGGTGCTGTTCCAGATGCCCACTCAGAACCCCATGGAACCAGAATACCACAAAGGCTGTTCACTTACACCACATGACAATAGAAATTACTAACTATATTTTATCACAAACCAGGGCATTGAAAGACTTGCATTACAGGATACGAGCACTTGAACTCCCACCTCTAACCACTCCGTCGCCTAAAACCAAAACTGTTAAACTCATCTTTTCTTTGAGATATCTCTTCCCAGTACAGATAAATTGAGTGTCGTCTACCTTGGGATATTGGCAGCCATTGCAGTAATGAAAATAAAGTATGCTGACGTGAGGACCGCAAGGGAACCCACCACCCATGTGGAGGAGACACACTGCAATATGATGACAACAGCGAGGGAGAAGTCGGGAGGTGGAGACTTACTCGACTGGTCGGATGTCTTGGACTCCCGGCACAACCTCACCTTATAGACTGCTGAATTATGGACTGTTGTCATGTCACCATACCTGTGTAGAGATCATGTAATTATATGTGTCAAAAGGAGGGAGCAAAAGTCTCTATGCCAAGTAAATCCTTTAAGCACGCGCATCAATATACTGCTCTTAGGAGTAGACTAGGGGAACATGAAGAGTTATCATGGAATGATAAAAGGAGGGAATGTGAATATGCAGGGATGGAGGTGCTTTGGGAATGGAAGGTGACTGTTTAGACTTGGCTTCATTGCTGGTGACATCATAGGATGGAGATCCAATTCCTGGAAATCATGTGACCCATTTGTCGCCAACAAGAAGAAGTTTCTATTTTGTTTCTCTGTACTGAGAATTGTTATCTATCTGTGATTCTAAAGGGTTGCCTCCCACTGTATTTTCCCACCGTTGATTTCCTGCCATTGTAAATCCGGATAAATAGGTGATCGATTCGTTGGCGCGTGTCAGAAATCGGCCCTACGGTGAATAAAGGGTATTGACTACAGTCTTCGAATCAGTGTTTTACAGACCCAGACTCGGGGGGGGGGGGGGGGGGGGGGGGGGGGGTTAAAGGAACAGGAATCAACAGGTTCAGGATAGTGGAAGAAATTAGTGAGCATCCAGGTGGGGCACTAAAAGAGGGGGCGGGAGAGGTGGAAGGACAGAGAGACAATTTTATTTGTCATTTGAACCCCAAGGGGTTCAAACGAAATGTTGTTTCTGCAGTCATACACACAAAAAAGAACCAAAACACAACACAATTTACACAAACATCCATCACAGCGAGGAGGAGATGCGCTGTGATGGAAGGCAAAAACTTATCTCTCCCCTGCATTTCCCATTCCCCTCCCGATGTCAGAGTCAAAGTCAAAGCCCCCGGTGGGCGATGGCAATTGTCCCGCGGCCATTAACGCCGCGCCGGGTGATGCAAGGCCACGCACCGGGTCTTGGTGTTGGAGCCCCGGGCGGGTGCTGGCAAAGTCCCGCAGCCATTCCAAGCCACGCTGGGCGATGATGTAAGGCCCCACTCCAGGTACTCTTCAACCCCGCAACTCGGGCGGGAGAAGTCGCCGTTGCGGAAGTCCCGAAAGCGGTCTCCCAGCAGGGACCCGTGGGCTCCCGGTGTTCCTGTCTGCCAGACCTGCGGTAAGCCTCCGAATCCCCGGGGTCGGGTCGCAGCAGCGCGCCACCACCGTTCCTCCCGCTCCGAACTCAGCCAGCTCCGCGATGGTGAGTAGGTCCGCCGGCTCCGCGACTGGAGCCCCAGGTCGTTCCTGCTGGAGGCCGCTCCACGGTGCAGCCCCAACGACAACGGAGACCCGACAGAGAAAAGGTCGGGTTCTCCGTGCAGGGGATAGATTTTAAAAGTTTCCCCCACCGCCCGCCCCCCACACACATACACACAAAAAAAAATAAAAACTACATTCAAACGAGACAGAAAATAACAAAATACAGATGGACTGCAGAGGCCGCTGCAACGTGAGTCGCGCCGCCAACCTACCGGAGGGGCATGCGATTTGGGTTGGTATCAAAAATTGGACACTTCATTGTTCATAATGTTGAGTTGTAAGCTTGGAAAAGTATGTTAATTAGATTTGTGTTTTTAAATTCAAATATGTCTAATTGTGCTTTCAGAGGCACACACATGCAAATCCTGCTAGTTTGGGGACTGCCATTTTGGAAAACACAATAGTGCTTAATGATGAGGAAATTGGGACAGGATTATTTTTGGTTGAATTGGATTACCCTTGCCTGTGGGAATTGTCACTGTGGCCAGAATCATGTCACGAAACATGGCTCTGTCAGAGTTGGGGCACCAATCTCTGGGGCCCTAACCACTGCTAACTGAAGATAGACACAAAGAGCTGGGGTAACTCAGCAGGTCAGGCAGCATCTCTGGAGAAAGGGAATAGGTGACGGTTGGGGTCGAGACCCTTCTCCAGACTGAGAGTCAGGGGAAAGGGAAATGAGAGATATAGACAGTGATTAAGAGAGATATAGAACAGATGAATGAAAGATATGCAAAAAAGTAATGATGACAAAGGAAACAGGCCATTGTTAGCTGTGGACTCGATGAAAACGTGTTACAGACCACTATTAACATATTCACATGACCATTGCAAGCAGCTGACATTGAGAGTATATTCCTCTCCAACGTTGCATTGAATAGCAAATTGAAATTAAAGGCCAGGAAAAGGGAAACCGTATTCCAAACACTGTGATGGTGTAAAAATCTAAAGTAGCTCTATGGAGGTATTGGTGGCTGAATTTTTACAATTTAACAGTTTCATCGTCATTTGCTTTTCAAAAGGACACCAGCTTTTCATTCCCAGATTTGAGCAGATTTTGGATTCTCAAACTGCCTCTGTGGAACCAGAAAGTGATCAAGCCAATTAAAGCCCCTGTCCCATTGTACGAGGTAATTCAAGAGTTCTCCCTAGTTTTCCCCTGATTCGAACTCGGAGAATGTCCGTGGGAGTTCATGGATGTCTCGTAGCGGCTCATACGAGTAAAAAGTAAAACATTTTTTCATCACAAGTATTTTTTTAACTCGTGGACATTTTTTGCAGGGATGACAAAAACGTCATAAGTTTACCGGTTTTCCCGAGTACCTACCGTTAGCATTACGGGTGCGCGGCGCGACTCACGTCGCAGTGGCCTCTGCAGTCCGTCTGTCGTTTTTTTTTTATTTTCTCGTTTGTATGTAGTTTTTATTAATTTTTTTAAACTGGGTAAGTGTGTGGGGGGCGGGGGGTGGGGGAACTTTTTTAAATCTTTCCCCTGCACGGAGAACCCGACCTTTTCTCTGTCGGGTCTCCGTTGTCGTTGGGGCCGAGCACCGTGGAGCGGCCTCCAACCGGAACGACCTGGGGCTCCGGTAGCGGAGCCTGCGGACTTACCCACCATCGTGGAGCTGGCCGAGTTCGGAGTGGTGGTGGCGCGCTGCTGCGGCCCGACCCCAGGAGATTCGGAGGCTCCAGCCGCCGGCCCGGTGGACGGTAACACCGGGAGCCCGCGGGTCCCTGCTGGGAGACCGCTTTTCGGGGCTTCCGCAACGGCGACTTCTCCCGCCCAAGTTGCGGGGTTGAGGATGACCTGGAGCGGGGCCTTACATCATCGCCCGGCGCGGCTTTAACGGCCGTGGGACTTGCAAGTGCCCGCCGGGGGCTCCAACACCAAGACCCGGAGCGTGGTCTTGCATCACCCGGCGTGGCTTTAATGGCCGAGGGACACTTACCATCGCCCTCCGGGGGCCTTGACTCTGACATCGGGAGGAGAACGAGGAGTGCAGGGGAGAGATAAGACTTTGCCTTCCATCACATGAGGAGGAGATTCACTGTGATGGATGTTCGTGTAAATTGTGTTGTGTCTTGGTTCTTCTTCTTGTTTGTATGACTGCAGAAACCAAATTTCGTTTGCACCTCTGGGTTCAAATGACAACAAATAAATTGTATTGTATTGTATATTGTACAAGCCGCCACAAGACATCCACGAACTCCTACGGACATTCTCCGAGTTCAAATCAGGGGAAAACTCAGGAGAACTCTTGAATTACCTCGTACAGTGGGGCAGGGGCTTGACCTACAAACATGTACGTCTTTGGAGTGTGGGAGGAAAGCAAAGATCTTGGAGAAAACCCAGGCAACAAAGTGATTGCTTGTCACAAAATTTCTCAACAGTACATCCTCCGCACTGCTTGAAGTGAAGCCAAAATGTCACTATGCCCTTCCTAGTCTTTGTGCACTCTTTCAGATAGTAATTCGTTCATTTTACTTCGGAGTCACGTGAGTGACTACGTGAAGAACCCCGCTATGACGCATGCGTGTCATATCGCTACACGCATTGCAACGAGTCACAGCAGAGGGAACGACGTTCCCCTTAGCGGCAAAATTTGAAAGCCGGGAACAGCAGGTAAGGAGACTCTGCGTTCCTTCCACTTACCTTACAGGTGGAGACATGGACCAGATCTGCGTTCCAGAATTTGAAAGCCGGGAACAGCAGGTAAGGAGACTGCGTTCCTTCCACTTACCTTACAGGTGGAGACAGGGACCAGATCCACGAAGGCTGCGGGAAAGCTGGCGGGGGAGAACCGCGGAGTTGCGGGCAGCCAGCAGCAGCAGCCAACGGCACGCCAATCTCCCGTAATGGGAGCAGCTGTGCCCGACTTCGCTCCCGCACCGGCCCCGGCCGGGCGGTAGAGCAAAGCAAAAAACTAACAGAGTCGTTGACTCCGGTGAGTCCGACTCTGAATAAGCCGCGAGCGGCCAGTGCCCATGCGCATTGGGGCCGGTTGGATCGGCTTCAGGAGCAGCCATGAGCGGCCAGTGCCCATGCGCATTGGAGCCGGTTGGAGCGGCTGGGAGCGGGGAACAAGAGCAGCCGCGACGGCCAGTGCCCGTGAGCATTGGAGCCGGTTGGAGCGGCTGCAGGAACAGCTTCAGGAGCAGCCCCGAAGGCCAGTGCCCGTGAGCGTTGGAGCGGTTGCAGGAACTGGAGCAGGAACAGCTTCAGGAGCAAGCGGCTTCAGGAGCAGCCGCGACGGCCAGTGCCCATGAGCATGTAGCCGGTTGGAGCGGCTGCAGGAACTGGAGCAGCAGCGAGTGGCCAGTGCCCGAGAGCATTGGAGCCAGCTGGAGCGGCTGTTGGAGCAGGTACTCCAAAGTGACAGACTCCGGGAGATGGAGACTAGTCACAGTGGGCAGCTAGTAAGTCCTACAGCAGTACCTCTTGTAGGGCTGCACAGTGTTTCTACCTCATTCGAGGGGAGTACAGGGGGTCAATTCTGGGCTGACCCTAAAGAGGGGTGCAGAACATACCCCCAGTGCACATGGGGTGCAAGAAAACCTATTCGATATGGTGTCCCAGTTTATTCAACCCGACCAAACTGGCCAAAACCTGGAACCTAAAATAGCTGCAAGTATTGACTACTTGTCATTTAACCAGCTATAAGAACAGGCATTATTTGGACACCACAGCAAGACACTTACCACCAGGGAACTGCAAAACACTGAATGTTCCCAGTGTCAACCAGAGTATTTGAAAACATGTCGGAGCCTCAATCAGAGCCAGGGACTTGAAACTACAGAAAGTTTTGAAAGTCCTAACAGCAGGAATTACGGTTTCGCCCGCAACAAGATCACCAAGATGCACTGGCTTTATTCTGCAACTACCAATACGAATAAAATGCTACTTGGAGGCAACTTATCAAAACAGGTAAAATAACTTGACGAAGAGGGTAACCCTGGGGCTTATTAAAGCAACGCCTAAAAACTACTTCCTGGGGAATGCGCTAACCCTCAACACCGACCCAACAACAGATCCAGACACCGGCGCCTCAACGTCCACGGAGGATGCCGAAAAAGTAACAAACCTACCTATAGTAACCATGGAGGTAGGTGGGTCTGGTTCCTAACTAGGTTGGTGGGAGATTACAATTCTATCTGGAAGCTTGGAATAAATTAACTACCGACACTTATATTTTCAGAAGTATAGGGTTATACCATAGAATTTATACACAACATAATCCTCCAGTTCAGCATGTACCGGACCGAATGTTCGTGCTTACAGGCAAAGAATAATCAAAAGTGCATGCTGAACTACAGTGGCCATATAAAAAAGGAGTAATGGAAGAAATCCAACACAAATCACAGGAATTTGTGTCCAAAATCTTTATCATAAACTAGATGGTGGTTGCCGCATCATCATAGATTTGACTAATTTGAATACTTCGTACAATATATTCATTACTAGATGGGAACCTTTGTTACTGCTAAGCAATTGATTCCTAGGTTACTACATGGCAAGCATCGATTTAAAAGATGCTTGCTATACAGTACCCATTAGAAGTGACCACAGATGTTATTTAACACAATGGATCATCTGGGGTTCACCCTTAACACAGTTCACATGTCAGTGACTTTGCCGAAAGAAAAGGTTACAGCCTTAATGGAGGCTTGCAGCAAAACAATACCATCCATCAGACTGGTAGCAAGAATAATTGGCATTATAGTGGCTGCGTTTCCAGCCACACAAATCGGACCTTTACATTATCAAAAATTACAGAGGGCAGAAATTCGAGCACTCATAAATTATGGTGGTCATTTTGACAGGCCAATGAAACTACCAACAGAGGCCACAATGGAACAAAATGGTGGAAAGATAACATTAGGCATTGTTCCGATCCAAACATTATCAGCTACCCGTCTATGGAACTACAATCTGATGCCAGTGCACTTGGATGAGGTGCTACCAATTCCATCTCCAGCTGTGGGGGAGATGGAATGCACAGGAGGCATCATTATTACAAACACTGGGCATAAACTACCTGGGAATGTTAAGTGCATTCCATGGCCTTAAGTCATATTGTTCTGGGTTATATCACCAGCATGTTAGACTACAAATTGACAACACCACCGTGGTAGTATATATCAACCATATGGGTGGGAACATATCGACATCATGTGACAATCTGGCCAACACAATTTGGCAATAGTGTATCCAGAGAGATATTTGGATATCAGCTACCTACTTACCAGATAAACTAAATTTAGTGGCAGACAACAGGTCACACAAATTCAATGAAAACACTGAATGGATGTTGGATAAAAATGTATTTGCTGAATTTACAGCATGGTATGGAACACCAGATATCGACCTATTCGCATCCAGGCTCAAACCAGTTATCGAATTATGTTCATGGGAACCAGAACCTGGGGCAGTGGCAACAGATGCATTTTTCGCTGCATTGGGGGATTGTTTATTTATGCATTCCCTCCTTTTCTGCCTCATCAGTCGGGTATTTAGGAATATACAGCAAGACTCCGCGTCTGGTATTTTGATAATATTTGATTGGCCTACTCAACCATGGGTCCCGGTGATGCCGACATGGTATTAGAACCATGCATCACCATCCATCATAGACCTAATTTACTGGTTCTTCCAGCAACAAGGGGTAGTTACCCATGTCATAATTATATGAACCTATTAATTTGTAGAGTTGAAAGCACCTCTACTACACCTGGGACTGATGAACCGAACAGTGGATATTATTTCAGCGGCCCACAGACAGTCCACCAAAAAACAGTACTTGGAGTCATCAAGAAATGGGAAGTACTGTCACAACAATAAACATCACCCACAGATCTATGAACATCCCGTCTGTTCTGGAATTCCGGGCAAGCCTCCATTACGATGAGAGGCTCAGTCATAGTGCCATCAACTGCGCCAGAAGTGCTCTGTCAACATACCTGTGGCAAGGAACAGAGCGGCATTCTGTTGGGACACACCCTGGTAACCAAACACATGAGGGGCATTTTTAATGTTAATCCCCCAAGAACCAGGTACTCCCAAATATGGGATGTGAGCATTGTACTGACCATGTTAAGAAACTGGTCTCCAGCTACAGCTCTGTCCCTACAGAAACTGACTATGAAAACAGCCATGCTGATGGCCTTGGTCACGGCACAAAGGGTCCAGTCACTACAGAAACAAAGGCTGGACAACATGATTATTTCATCTGGAAACTTAACTTTTCACATCAATGAATTAGTCAAACAGAACAGACAGGGGTCAGCAGGCCTAAAAACAGAATTCAGGGCCTACTCGACAGATGATCGTCTCTGTATTGTAACACACTTACTATTATATATGGAGCATACTAGATCATCAGAGGGAAAGAAATGTCACTGTTAATCAGCTACAAACAGCCACTCAAAACAGTGACAGTCCATCTCTAGATGGCTAAAACAGGTCCTTATTAAAGGCTGGAGTAGACACTAGCATTTTAAAATCTCACTCCACAAGGGCTACAGCTACATTGGCAGCTATGAAGTTGGATGTTCCTATGGACCAAATCCTTAAGACAGCAGGATGGTCAATGGAGGAAACTTTCCAACGACTTTATAACAAACCAGTCATTGAACCTGGAACATTTGCAGAAACAAATTTAAGTACTGTAATATAATTTACCCCATAAATAGGGGCAATAATTTGGTGTTAATATATTCATCGTTGGGTTTCAATATCGTATTGATGTCTAATGATGTTAACTCTATTCTCCCCATAACCAAGGCAGATGTGATGCATGGACTCGTTTCCACGGCATGAAATCACAGAGCTTTGAAATCTTCACGTAGTCACTCACGTGACTCCGAAGTAAAATAGTAAGATTAAACGAGAACTTACCAGTTTGAAGTTTGATCGTTATTTTATGAGGAGTAACGTTGAGGGATTACGTGCCCTCCGCTCCCACCCTTGATCATATACTCAACTGGTATCTCTTCTCTAATCTTACTATGTTTAGTCATTACAGTTATCTGTGATTTCACACCGCTGCTTTGAAGAATGACACGCATGCGTCCTAGCGGGGTTCTTCACGTAATCCCTCAACGTTACTCCTCATAAAATAACGATCAAACTTCAAACTGGTAAGTTCTCGTTTAATCTTACTATTTTCCTATACTCTTGTTTAGCCTAGTTTAGTCTAGTTTTGCTAGTTTAGCTAGTTTAGTTTAGTTTAGTCTAGTTTAGTTAGGGTGGTGCAACGGTAGAGCTACTGTGTTACAGCGCCAGATACCTGGGTTCGATCTTGACTACAGGTGCTGCCTCTACGGAGTTTGCACATTCTCCCCGTGATCTGCCTGGGTTTTCTCCGGGGTCTTCGCTTTCCTCCCACACTCCAAAGACGTACAGGCTTCTAGGTTAATTGGCTTGGTGTAACGGAAAAATTGTCCCCAGTATAGGATAGTGTTAATGTGTGGGGATCGCTGGTCGGTGTGGTGGGACTTGGTGGGCCAAAGGGCCTGTTTCTGCACTGTATCTCTAAACTAAACTAAAGTAAACTAAAAAGTTCAGTTTAGTTTAGAGATACAGCATGAAAAAGGACTCTTTGGCCTACCATGTCCATGCCAACCGTTGATTACCCGTCCAGACTAATTCCACGTTATCCTATTTTCTCGTCCTCTCCTGGTGCAATATATAGAGGCCAATTAACCTCCAAATCCACACTTCTTTGGGATGTGGAGGAAAATTTGGGAATTGGGAGGAAACCCATGCGTTCACAGGGAGAACTCCACACAGATAGCACTGTGGTCAGGGCTGAACCTTGGTCTCTGGAGCCGTGACGCAGCATTTGGACACATCCGAATTATGCCACATTTTGACACATTTCTCTTTCTCTACTTTCAATTAAGAATGTCTGATGCTGAGTTGGTTGAGTTTTTCGTTGGACATGATTTCAAACTGTTAAATTGGAATCATCTGATTCCCTGAGCACCAGGATGCCTAAATCTTACATTAGTAGGTAGTCACCCCTAAGCAGGTGTGACTAGTATAGCAGTGACTGTTGGCCAGTGTGGGAAAGTTGGGCCGAAAGGCCTGTTTGCACATTGTATGTCTCTATAACTATTGACCGGGCCTAACATCGGAGCTGTGGTTTGGAGAGTTTCCAGCGCGGGCGGCGCAGACATCAACATCACGGAGACCTGGGACCCTTTGCCGAGGGCCGCCAGCGTTGAATCTCCGCCCAGCGCGGCCTGTGGACTTCGGGAGCCGCGGACTCTGGTAGGAGGTGGCCGATTCGGATGTCCAAGCTGCTGAGGACTTCCATCACCCCGGCGAGTGGGCCTGAACATCGGTCCGCCTTTAGCGGCGACAGCGGGGGGTTTGGGAGCCCCCTGACCACGGGAGGACAGCAGAGGAGGATGACTGAATTTCGCAGCCTTCCCTCACAGTGGGAAACTTTGATCCCGCTGTGTGGGGATGTTTGTGTTAAAGACTATCGTGTTCTGTGCTCTTTATTATTCATATGGTTTTATGGCGACCACACATTTCACTGCACCAATTGGTACATGTGACAGATAAATGTATCTTGTATGTAAACAAATCCCCCTCCGCATCCAAACAGATGGACTATGTTATTGTTATTGCATTCATGATATTCTTGATCTGAAAACCATATTACTGATAGGAAAATATCTTACGAGCAATATTTATAACTGTCATGTTGTTATTAGCACAAAGTTGTCAAGAGTAGGCTCGGGTAAAAAACAGGCTCTCAGAGTTTTTTCATCTTTCTCCCCTTAAATTTGATCTTGCAAATTTCCTGGGATCTGGCAAACTGGCTGCCGCAAGATGAGCAAATCTCCAACTTGTTCAAACAGTCAGGAGTAGGAAGAGAGCATTGACTGTACATGGAGAATGCATTAAAGCTATTAGTAGGTATGTTGCAAAGCCTACCTGAAGCGTCTTTGAAAATCTGCCGCTGCCCGTGTGCGCGATTTTGGCGCCGTTTAGAGGGGGCGGGTTTAAAACGCGATTTTCTCTAGGCTGTTCAAATCGAAGATGTTCAGCCTAGTTAATTATTAACGAAAAATCGCTGGAAGACCCCGTCGCAAAGGCTATTATTAGGTTTAAAGGCCTCGTATAATAGTTATAGTAGTTTAAAAATCAATCTCTAAACCCACGACCGCCAGCAACCGCAGAGCCTCATAAAGCAAATAGCAGAAGTTAGGTTGTATATTTTTACATTAAAAAGGGCTTCTAAAGATCCCTTTATACAAAATTTAATATTGCGAGTAGCTCTATTTGGCCCCATTATATCGCGCAGTATTTTTCTGGGCATTTGGGGCACAAATCTACCGCAATGTGAACGTTCTAAACCAGCGCGTTCCACAGGATCCCACTAGAAAGCTGATTTAAATGGGCATTTATTTACAGCAATTGAACACTGAATTCCTTCCATTTGGTCTATAAATTAATGTAAATGAGGTTTAAAAATCATGTTTTATTGTGAATTATTTGTGAATATTATTTGGACATTTAGGCTATTTAAAAATGTTAATAATTTATTAAGAAATGGATAGATGTTTAGATCTAGTAATTGAAGTCTGAAATTAGCTACAATTAGGTAACTAACTAATTATATGCTTTAATTTCAGGTCATCCAAGTAAGATTATTTTATATTTGTTTCAGAATGCTTCAATCTATGATAACTGAAAATTTCATTCAGTTCTCTTAATTTTTAAGAAAGTTATGGGCTTTTGACTGTTCACGATCACAACTTTTTTGTTATGTCCATAGAAAATCAATAGGGAACAAGATGCTCATTTCCGAGTATGAAAATGGCCATAACTTTTTAAATACTTGAGATATGAAAGTGAATTAGGTGTCAAATTAAACTTATTTTTATGCTTTATCTGATGGGATAAATTACAGACTTGATTTTTAAAATCTCAAAATTTTGTAACATTGCTACTATTAGTGCTTAGCATTAAGGTGACCTCTTGCCCCTTTTTGGTTGGGACAATTCTACACTCTGAGGATTTTGTCCTCCAATGACTACAGACTGGCGATGCTGACTTCACACATCATGAAGTCCCTGGAGAGACTGGTGCCCACTAGCCTGGTTAAACCCACACCCTGCAGTTCACTTACCAAACAAAGATGAGGGTTGAGGACGCCATCATCCACCTGCTTCTTCGTTCCTATGCACACCTGGACAAGCCGGGAAGCACAGTGAGAGTCATGTTTCTTGTCATCCAGTGCTTATAACACCATCTGGTCTGCACTGCGAGGGGGCAAACTGACGAAGATGGGGGTGGATGCTCCATTGGTGCCCTGGATCACCAACTACCTGACTGGACAACCACAATATGTCAGACTAACTCCCTTTCCTCCTCTCCCCTCAATCTTTGCATATTCCCAATCCTGGACTTTCCACTCATCACTTTAATGTTATGTTTCATGCATCTTGAAGTGCTTTATGACTGATGGCAGACCAATTTCCCTCCTGGGATAAATAAAGTTCTATCATATATTGTATCGCAATCTCCTGTTGAATGAGTGGAAGAGGATAGGTTCCACTGATCCCAGCTCTAACCCCGTCTAAACCCATGCATAACTAATTAGTACTCCATTCCAACTTAAAGGCCCAACATGCTTAGCTTTACATTCAGCCTGAGATCTCCTGGTCTTGCAACCAACATCATTTGGCTGATTAGCAACACATTGGCCAGCAAAGCTGCCTCTGACTGCTAAATGACTAAAGGGCCTGTCCCACTTACGCGACCTTTAGAGGTGACTGCCGTCACAGGTCGCCGAAATTTTCAACATGTTGAAAATTCAGCGGCGACCAGAAAGACGCTACGACACTTTGGAGACCTCTCACGGCCACTGGAGACCTCTCACGACCGTACAGGCGACCCCTGGCGACATGTCGTGGGTGACCTCTCATGACCATAGGAGAGCTCTCATGACCGTACAGCCTGTATGGTCGTGAGAGATCTCCTATGGTCGTGAGACGTCTCCAAAGAGTCGTAGAGTCTTTCTGGTCTCCGCTGAATTTTCAACATGTTTAAAATTTTGGCGACCTATCACTAGCAATGTTACAAAATTTTGAGATTTAAAAAATCAAGTCTGTAATTTATCCCATCAGATAAAGCATAAAAAGAAGTTTAATTTGACACCTAATTCACTTTCATATCTCATGTATTTAAAAAGTTATGGCCATTTTCATACTTGGAAATTAGCATCTTGTTCCCTATTGATTTTCTATGGACGTAACAAAAAAGCTGTGATCGTGGACAGTCAAAAGCCCATAACTTTCTTAAAAATTAAGAGAACTGAATGAAATTTTCAGTTCTCATAGATTGAACCATTCTTAAACAAATATAAAATTATCTTACTTGGATGACCTGAAATTAAAGCATATAATTAGTTAGTTACCCAAGTGTAGCTAATTTCAAACTTCAATTACTAGATCTAAACATCTATCCATTTCTTAATAAATGATTAACATTTTTAAATAGCCTAAGTGTGCAAATAATATTCATAAATAATTCACAATAAAACATGAATTTTAAATCTCTTTTACATTAATTTATAGGCCAAATGGAAGGAATTTAGTGTTCAATTGCTGTAAATTAAAGTCCATTTTAAATCAGCTTTCTAGTGGGATCCTGTGAACGAGCTGGTTTAGAACGTTCACATTGTGGTAGATTTGTGCCCTCAAATGCCCAGAAAAATACTGCGGGATATAATGGGCCCAAAATGAGCTACTCGCAATATTAAACTTTGTATAAAGGGATCTTAAGAAGCCCTTTTTAATGTAAAAATAAGCTACATACCTTCTGTGGTTTGCTCTATGGGACCCTGACGGCTGCCGGTGGTCGCGGGTTTAGAGATTGATTTTTAAACTACTATAACTATTATACGAGGCCTTTAAAACGAATAATAGCTTTTGCGACGGGGTCTTCCAGCGATTTTTCGTTAATAATTAACAAGGCTGAACATCTTCGATTTGAACAGCCTAGAGAAAATCGCGTTTTAAACCCGCCCCCCTCTAAACGGCGCCAAAATCGCGCACACCCGCAGCGACAGATTTTCAGCGACGCTTCAGGTAGGCTTTGCAACATACCTACTATCACGGGTGCCAGCAGTCGCCTGTAACAGGCCCTTTAACCACATCAATGAAACGGGGCAGACACATGGGGATAACAATGAGAGTGGTGGATGTGAGATTAAGCATGAGAGCTGGGGGCCTGAGGTAGTAGGAAACAAGAGGTGGAGGATGGAGATGGCTGACAATCAGATCTGAAGGTGATGGGGCTTAGGAACAACTAGCAGCTCAGAAACCTGTCCAATTGGTAAATGTACACATTTAATTATCATTGAAGCGAGACGCAAAATGCTGGAGTAACTCAGCGGGACAGGCAGCAGGAGAGGAGGAATGGGTGACGTTTCGGGTCAAGACCCTTCTTCAGACTTAGAGTCAGTGGAGAGGGAGACTAGAGGTATGGAAGGACAAGGTGTGAAAATGTCAGATCAAAGCAGATGCTGATGAAGGGAAATGTAGACTGGTTCTTTGTTGTCTGTGGGGGAGGTGACAACGAGGTATACAATCAGTAAAAATTAATTAGAACAACAGTGAAACTAGTTGGAGAGCTAGGGTGGGGGAGGGATGGAGAGAGAGGGAAAGCAAGGGTTACTTGAGGTTAGAGAAATCAATATCCAAACTGCTGTGTTGTAAACTGCCCACGCGAAATATGAGGTGCTGTTCCTCCAACTTGTGTTGGGCCTCACTCTGACAATGGAGGATACCCAGGCCAGAAAGGTCAGTGTAGAAATGGGAGGGGGAGTTAACATGATTAGCAACCGGGAGATCAGGTAGGCCTTGGCGGACTGAGCGAAGGTGTTCAGCGAAACTATTACATTGTTGAATGTAGAATATAAAATGTTGCATGTAAAATACAACCCTCTGATTTTTATGTCATGTTTCCCGGTATTTTTTTTAAAGTGATCATTTGTTGTCAGGACAGACCCTGCCCACAAAGCTAGAGAAAATTGACAGTGCACCCAACTTTCAAACTAAATTAAGTTTACACTATTTTATCATTTTGCTAAGGTAGTCACCTTAGTTGTAATGAGGTTGTAGTGAGGGCTTAATGTATTTGGGTAGCGAACACTCAATTGAATCTATGGCATGAAACATAAGGTCACAAGTGATAGGAGCAGAATTACGCCATTCGGCCCATCCAGTCTACTCCCCCATTCAAACATGGCTGATCTATCTCTCCCTCATAACCCCATTCTCCTGCCTTCTCCCCATAGCCCCTGACACCCGTACCTCGTATCTGGTTCTGTCAGATGATTCAAATGATGCTCCTTCCCTCAGTGTGTCCTTTATGGATGGTTAAGGTGTTGATTCCTGTCTCCTGTCAGACGGTCCTGTGGGAAGGTTCAGCACCTTGAATAGACTGCCTCTCCTTACCTATTCATCACTCAGAATTTGGGCAGTTCTGCCACTTGGCCACAGACTTGGCACATCATTTGGGCTTTTTTAAGTTTCAGCCAAAAATATTGAAGTACTACTTGGAACGTGTCAACGTCTCACACTTTGCCATTTACATGAAAGAGGCAACGTTGCTTAGTTTATAATGATAAACACCTCGGAAATATTAATTGCAACCCTGTGCTTTTACTATCTGTGTGAATTGCACTCAATTTAACTGAAATGACCATGCGTTACATATGGTCAGCAATACAGTTGATCATAAATCAGTTTTCTTAATCCTAATACATACACTCCAGCATTTGTGCCAGTTGGCAGGTTGGATAATATATCCAAAACAAATTATCTCAACCCCTCCAGAGAGGAGTTCAATTATTCTTGAAATAAGATAAATAGCATCCCGAGATACAAACAGTTTGTGCATAATGAGTATCAAAGAAGTTCAGGTGCTGGAGATTTGAAACACAGAAACGCTGGAAACAGGCATCATCTGTACAAAGAGAAAAAGTTAACGTTTCAGATTTGGGACCCTTCGGATTAGATTAAGCCTCTTTATCTGCATTATGTGTTGCTTATGAAGCTGTGGAAACGTGCCTGGCAAACTACACTATACACAGAAAAAATAGAAAAACTGAGCCAAAAACACAGTGAGCAGAAATGGCCAATTCTGATATTTACAGAACAAAAGTGCAAGTTATCTGAAGCTGGAAAATTCAAACTTTTTTCCAGAAGGCTGTTCCCAGATGTAAGATAAGGTGTTCTCATTCAAGCCTGCATTGACCCTCATTCCAACATTACAAGAGGCCAGAAAGATCAGAATAGTTGGGCAACGAATTCAGAGTCAAGAGGAAGGTGGCGCGATCAACGTTGCATCGGCCTCTGCAGTCCGTCTGTCATTTTATTTTTGTCCCGTTGAGTGTATAGTTTGTAGTGGTTATATATTATTTTTAACTGTGTTTTTAACCTAATCCCTTCCCTGTACGGGGGACCCGACTTTTTCTCTGGCGGGTCTCCATTGTCGTTGGGGCCTAGCACCGTGGAGTGGCTTCCAACCAGAACGACCTGAGCCTGCGGACCTGCGGATTTACCATCGCGGAGCTGGCTGGCTTCGGAGCATGGAGAGCTGTGGTGACGCGCGGCTGCGACCCGACTCCGGAGCTTCGAAGCTCCAGCTGCTGGTCCAGTGGACGGTGACATCGGGAGCTCGCGGGTCCCTGGTGGGTGACCACTTTACGGAGCTCCCGCAACGGCGACTTCTCCCGCCTGAATTGTGGGGTTGAGGGTGACCTGGAGTGGGGCCTTACTTCACCCGGCATGGCTTTAACGGCCGCGGGACTTACCATCGCCCGCCGTGGGCTCCAACATCAAGACCCGGGCAGGGCCTTACATCGCCTGGCGCGGCCTTAATGGCCGCGGGACTTACCAGCGCCCGCCGGGGGCTTTAACATCGGGAGAAGAATGGAGACCAGGGGAGAGACAAGACTTTGCCTTCTATCACAGTGAGGTGGAGATTCACTGTGATGGATGTTTGTGTGAACTGTGTTGTTTGTGTGTCTTGGTTTTATTTTCTTGTTCTATGACTGCAGAAACCAAATTTCATTTGAACTTCATGTAAGGCTCAAATGACAATAAAACAGTATTGTATTGTATTGTATTGTTTTATTGTCATGTGTCCCAGATGGAACAATGACATTCTTACTTGCAGCAGCACAACAGTATATATAAGCATAGTACATTGTAAACAACATAATAAACGAGAGAGAAAAAGGAGGGTCAGTGCACATACTCACATACTGTATATAGACATACAGTACACATACTCACATGCATATGCAGGGGTTTGGGTACCTATGGAAATGGCAGGCTTATGTGAAAAAGTTCAAGCTTTGCTGAGGTGACAAAATGACACCAGGTATAGGAGGCCCATGGTACCATCAAGTCTGTATTTCTGAAGAAGCTCCCAACAGTTTCTGTTCCTGTAAAGCCCGAGGTGCTGTTAAGTCTAGGTTAACGCTAAACCCAGGTCTGTGATTGGGTAGAGGATTTTGTGTTTATACAAAGTATATGGGTGTTAAAAGGTTTTTGTATACATTGTATTGTAAGTAAGCAAAGTAAGTGACTCTTAATGTGATCTCTTATCTGTAAGAAGTGATTGGCATGTAGGGATGGCCACCCCATTGCACTTTTGTGCCTTTAGGGTCCCCGCTTCCGTTTAGGGGCATAAACGTGTATGTAATTTGTTTGGGTGTGTTGGTTGTCTTTCCTTCTGTTCTGTTTGCATGAGGCTGCTGAGGGCTCGATAGAGTGGATCCGAGGCCGGCCCCGCGGAGTTGTTACAAATAAAGAAGGGTTTGGACTCCAGTGTTCGACTCAGTGGTTTACTGAACCAGACTAGGGAGAGAGTAATAGATCCAGAATCAACACATAGAAACATAGAAACATAGAAAATAGGTGCAGGAGTAGGCCATTTGGCCCTTCGAGCCTTGCACTGCCATTCAATATGATCATGGCTGATCATCCAACTCAGTATCCTGTACCTGCCTTCTCTCCATACCCCCTGATCCCTTTAGCCACAAGGGCCACATCCAACTCCCTCTTAAATATAGCCAATGAACTGGCCTCAACTACCTTCTGTGGCAGAGAATTCCACAGATTCACCACTCTCTGTGTGGAAAATGTTGTTCTCATCTCGGTCCTAAAAGACTTCCCCCTTATCCTTAAACTGTGACCTCATGTTCTGGAATACATATATATGTACACACACGCACACATATGTACATACAAAAAACAAACAATAATAGTGCAATAATAACAATAATAGTCTTTGTAGTTCAGAGCTTATTTGAGGTTTAGTGTTTAATAGCCGAATGGCTGTTGGGACGATGCTGTTGCAGAACCTGGACGTTATGTTTTGAAATGAAAAAAAAACAGGTTGGAAGTCGTGGAGGGAAGCCCAACAATGAGACTGGTGCCTGCTTGGGAGACATTGATGTGATGTTCAATCCATACGGTGTGTCCTAGGGTTGTCAGCTTGGCCTCTGTGAGATAGTGGGAAGTTCTTCCCAGACAATAGCAGCACCACCCTTGTTGGCAGGTTAGATATCGGTGTCATGATTGTTTCTTAGCAAGTGGAGTCTTGCAAGTTCACACTCTGAGTAAGAGAGCGAAGTAGAAAATTCATGCTGTTTAATTTTCCGTCAACAGTTAGCAATGGATAGATTGCGACTCGGTTGGAGGCAAGAGGGATGGGTGCAGATGGATTTGAAGCACATATAACAGGCCAAAGGGTTCACAGACTCAGGGTGAAGTCTTCTGGCCAAATAAACAGTTGTTCAAGTGAGGGGTGCGGGGGAGGGGTAGAGATTGATGGGGGGGGGGGGGGGGGATTGGGAACAGAGTTCAATATTATGTCCAGTTCAGAGTTCATTCTGAGAAAGTAGGTTGCTTTGATTGTGTGAGAATGACTATGTTAGACTCTCACTTGACTAAACAGAGGATGTATTTCCTGCGGCAGCTGAGGAAACACAACCTGCCACAGTCAACGATAGCCCAATTTTACACTGCCATCATAGAGTCTGTCCTCACCTCCTCCGTCATGATCTGGTTCAGCTCAGCCAGCAAACATGACATCTGGGGGCTGCAGCTGAGAAGGTTGTTGGCTGCAACCTTCCCCCCCATTGACGGACTGCATGCTGCAAGGGCCATGAATCGAGCGGGTAAGACCATCTCTGACCCTCGCTCACCCTGCCCACAATTCCTCTGGGAGGCGACTCCAGACTATCAAAACCTCCACATCCAGACACAAAAGCAGTTTCTTCTCATGAGCAGTAGCTCTACTTAACAGCCGCACTACACCACTACACTCCGGTTCGTAAGCCAAACACTTATGAACTCTCCAAGTGCACTTTAGATATCTACATGTGCAATCTATAGCAAAGCTGCCCCTTTTTATTCTTGCACTTTAGTTTTAGATTTTTTAATTATAATGTTTGGTTTAATTGTCTGCTGTATAATGGGTTTTTACCATGTACGATCAACGCACAGTCAAATTCCTTGTGTGCGTAGATACTTGGCCAGTTAACTGATTCTGATTCTGATCTGTGCGATTTGGAAAGACAGCAACAAAATGTGAATTTCCTGGAAAAAAATAGAAAGGTTTAAGTTGTCAGCATCGTTATATACTGTCAGTTTATAAGAGATAAACTCCAGCACCCGTTCACCCTTCTGGGATCAAGGCATAACTCTCTCTGCCAGATGTCTAGCTGAGATCCAGTGTTCTAACATTGTATGGATATAAGCACCAACTTCATGGAAAATAATAATGTTGCCATTCCGATCCAATTTTCTTTTACAGAGTGTCTTCAGAATACAATGATCCCATGTGAATTTTATTGACATTGAAAGCAAACTGGGATTAGTCATTTTCTAAACACTGTTGTTGAGTACAGCCAATGCATTCTATAAAAAACATAAATATCTTGCCATGGTTATTCAGTTTACATACCCTGAACTCAAAGAGAAATGCTTTCAAGCACTCATCCGTTAAGTTGCTAGATTTGAAACCAAAATCAACTGCATTCAACAGATTCAAGACAATCTTTCAAGCATGGGGACATGATTATTATCTAAATGGTGGCCGATTAGGGAAAGGGGAGATGCAACGAGACCTGGGTGTCATGGTACACCAGTCATTGAAAGTAGGCATGCAGGTGCAGCAGGCAGTGAAGAAAGCTAATGGTATGTTAGCATTAATAACAAAAGGATTTGAGTATAGGAGCAGGGAGGTTCTACTGCAGTTCCACAGGGTCTTGGTGAGACCACACCTGGAGTATTGCTTTCAGTTTTGGTCTCCTAATATGAGGAAAGACATTCTTGCCATAGAGGGGGTACAGAGAAGGTTCACCAGACTGATTCCTGGGATGTCAGGACTTTTATATGAAGAAAGACTGGATAGACTCAGCTTGTACTCGCTAGAATTTAGAAGATTGAGGGGGGATCTTATAGAAACTTACAAAATTCTTAAGGGGTTGGACAGGCTAGATGCAGAAAGATTGTTCCCGATGTTGGGGAAGTCCAGGACAAGGGGGTCACAGTTTAAGGATAAAGGGGAAATCCTTTAGGACCGAGATGAGAAAAACATTTTTCACACAGAGAGTGGTGGATCTCTGGAACTCTCTGCCACAGAAGGTAGTTGAGGCCAGTTCATTGGCTATATATAAGAGGGAGTTAGATGTGGCCCTTGTGGCTAAAGGGATCAGGGGGTATGGAGAGAAGGCAGGTACAGGATACTGAGTTGGATGATCAGTCATGATCATATTGAATGGCAGTGCAGGCTTGAAGGGCCGAATGGCCTACTCCTGCTATTTTCTATACAGGTGCACAACCTTTTATCCGAAAGCCTTGGGATCAGACACTTGTCGGATTTCGGAATTTTTCGGATTTCCGAATGGAAGGTTTTTAGCGTAGATTAGGTAGGTAGCGCGGGCGGCTTGAAAAGTCTGGAGCGGCTGCCTCCTCCCCGGAGACCGGGGAAATCATTGTAAATCATTGCATAAATGTTAGTCAGTTAGTTTGGAGGGATTTTATGTGGGTGGGGGGTGAAGGGGGAAACTTTAATTCTTAGTCCCCTACCTGGTCGGAGAGGCGAGGAGCGGGCAATGCCTTACCGGGTCGCCGTGCAGTAAGCTCCGGAGCGCTGTGGCCGCCGACTCCCAGCATCGCGGAGCTGAGGGCTGCGGACGTCCGGCCGCGGGAGGCGCCGGTTGGAGCTCCGACCCCGGCAACTCTACCCCTGGCCAAAGATCTTATAGGATCTTTGCCCCTGGCTGCGCGGTGCTCCAAATCCAGCGCCGCCCGCGGCCGGATGCCCGCAGCCCCAGCTCCGCGATGTTGGGAGTCGGCGGCGTCGCAGCGTTGGGATACCAGCGGGGAGCGGACAATGCCTTACCGGGTCGCCGTGCGGTAAGCTCCGGAACGCTGTGGCCGCCGACACACAACATGTCGGCGGCCACAGCGGTGCTGGGGCTGCAGGCACCACGCAGCCAGGGGTAGAGTTGCCGGGGTCGGAGCTACAACCGGCGCCACCCGCGGCCGGACGCCCGCAGCCCCAGCTGGGAGTTGGCGGCCACAACGCTCCGGAGCTTACTGCACGGCGACCCGGTAAGGCATTGACCGCTCCCCGCCTCTCCGACCAGGTAGGGGACTAAGAATTAAAGTTTCCCCCTTCACCTTCCCCCCCCCCCCTTTTTCACATAAAAGCCCTCCAAACTAACTGACTAACATTTAAGCAATGATTTACAGATGTTTAAGTGTCTCCCCAGTCTCCGGGGAGGAGGCAGCCGCTACAGTAGTACAGACCTGGGTTGACCGTGGGTCGTTTCGGGTCAAGTTTGGCGCCAAACGCGAGCTTTGGTGTGCAGACGACATCCTGGAAAAAATGGCCAGTTTTCAGAGTTTTTCGGTTTCCGGAACACCGGATAAAATGTTGTGCACCTGTATTTCTATGTTTCTATGAGACCGTACCTGATGTAATCTCAAGCAAAAAACTATCACTTGTTGCTTCCCATCTCATCCCTTCCCATTTCCTCCATATACTGCCTTTCTTCCCTCACCACCTCATGCACGGTTTTAACCTGAAATGTCAACTATTTCTTTCCCTCACAGATGTTGCTCAATCCATTGAGTTCCTCCAGCAGATTGGTTTTTGCTCCAGATTGCCACGTCTGCAGCATTGTGCTTCCATTTTGCTAGCTCACTGCAAAGTCTCTGCCTGTTTGGAATAAGTTTTCCCCTTCTCTCCGATGGGAGTTCTGTGGGTCCCTGTCTCACTACTCACCCTCTGTGCTCTGTACTTCTATACTCTGTACGTCTACTGTTCTCCTATAATCACACCAATGCCTCAGCACATCCTCTCATTTCTTTGGTACACAAAAATGCTGGAGTAACTCAGCGGGTGCAGCAGCATCTATGGAGCGAAGGAGATAGGCAACGTTTCGGGCCGAAAACCCTTCTTCAGACGTTGCCTATCTCCTTCGCTCCATAGACGCTGCTGCACCCGCTGAGTTTCTCCAGCATTTTTGTGTACCTTCGATTTTCCAGCATCTGCTGTTCCTTCTTAAACACTCTCATTTCTTTGCCCTGGCTAGCAGTCCTGGTGCATGGTCTTGACCCAAAAAAGTCAACATTTCCTTTCCCAACACAGATGCTGATCAACCTCCCCGAGTTCCTCCCGCAATGTGTTTATTTGCAATCGTTCATGCATTTTTAATCCCTAATCAATGCATTTAATCTCACAAAATTTATATCCAAATTTGATGCACTATTGAGATCTGGTCTTCATTTATTTTCTGGGAATTCTGCCACCATTAATCCTACTTTACCACAATTTCCATACAATTTCAGCAGTCCAATAATAAATCATAAAAATCTGTTGAGATCACAAACTACTGCTACTGATTACTCCTGTCTACTGGATTTGCCCCCAACTGATATTTAATGTATTTTTATCTTGTGCCCATCTGCTTTATTCCAAACTGCTTTCAAAATTAGTAATATATTGGTCACAATATAGTCACAATTGAATCAATTGCAAAGTTGTTGTTATTTCCAAATATTAAGTAACGTGTATCTTTTTATTGTAGGTTGCCTAGGAATATATTCAAAAATAATCCGAGAGAAACTACAAAAGATCTTCTCGTGAATGGCTTTCTCTACCAGGATTTTAATTCGAGTCATAGAGTGATACAGTGTGGAAACAGGCCCTTCGGCCCAACCTGCCCATACCGGCCAACATGTCCCAGCTATACTAGTCCCACCTGCCTGCGTTTGCTCTATAGCCTGCCAAACCATATACTTGTCTAACTGTTTTTTAAACTTTTGGATAGTCCCAGCCTCAACTACCTCCTATGGCAGCTTGTTCCATAAACCACCACCCTTTGTGTGAAAAAGGTACCCCTCAGATTCCTATTCAATCTTTTCCCCTTCACATTCTGGTCCTCGATTCACATACTCTGGGCAAGAGACTCTATGCATCTACCCAATCTATTCCTCTCATTCCTCTATTCAAATTGAGGATTTGAATTGACACAGATGAAGACAGAAAACTTTTCTTCATAATTGATAGTTGGAACTTAAGTCCTGAGTCTCTCCAATTTGCTTTAAAGAATAGAATGGTTAACATCCTGATATTTTGAAACTGGTTCTCCCCTTAAGATTATAATTAAAGAGGGAAAGCTGTTTTGTACTTACAGTCATAAATGGCCAACACGACCTACAGACTAATCATTTTTGGCATTGACTCACCCTGAATGATTCAGAATGTAACATATAATTTATGGTGTGCAGTCAATATGTTATATAATTACACATTTAATCATTGCAATATGGCTATGTCTCAGAGCTTTTACGCCCACATTGCTAAATCCATCAAGTTAACAAGATTAACAAGCCCATGTTTTAACGTTCTATGAAACTGTAATTTTCCCTCTAGAATAGGTGCTAGTACCATTCAAAACCTCCATGAATCAAGTCTTTGAGGAAAGTAGGTGTCAAAACTGCAAGGACAAATATACATAAATACTCTTTTCCAGTGGATTTAGTACCTTTATATGATGTATTAAAACCTATTACTCATAATTCCCGGAGCCACGGTTTGTACCCGCATTTCTGTTTCCATAGCAATTTGTTGAAAACACTCATAATACAGGAATTGATTAGGTTCAGAACATGATCACAAACTCCACAAAAATGCGCTTAACGTTATAATTTTGTAATTTTCCAATAATTCGCACAACGCCCCACAAAGCAAATAATGAAAACTTGCAAAAATTCCCCCAAAACTTTCTTATTCAGTCCAAGAACATTGGTATGGTGACAGAAATTACCACAGAAAGCAGAAATCCAGACTACTGCTAAAGACAACTATGCATGTCCAACCATTCATGTCAGAGCAAAGCAAAAAAAACTGTAACAATACTCAGGAGCAGCACAGCAATGTTAGTGGAAAGGAAACAGTTGATACAATAATCAGGACTTTCAATATAATACTAGCTTTCCAACAATTGTGAGCAGTAATCTGAAGCACTTTGACCGGACTCACAATATACGTTTATTTGTTGCTACCTCTATCCATCATTCCAGATTTGACAATAGACAATACGTGCAGGAGTAAGCCATTCGGCCCATCGAGCCTGCACCGCCATTCGATATGGTCTTGGGTGATCATCCACAATCAGTACCCCGTTCCTGCCTTTTCTCCATAATCCCTTGATTCGCTATCTTTAAGAGCGCTATCTAACTCTCTCTTGAAGCATCCAGAGAATTGGCCTCCACTGCCTTCTGAGGCAGAGAATCCCACAGATTCACAACTCTCTGGGCGAAAAAGTGTTTCCTCATCAACGTTCTAAATGGCCTACCCCTTATTCTTAAACTGTGGCCCCTGGTTCTGGATTCCCCCGACATCGGGAACATGTTTCCTGCCTCCAGCGGCCAATTCCTTAATAATCTTATATGTTTCAATAAGATATCCTCTCATCCTTCTATTCCTGAGTACACAACCGCTCCGTTCTATCAACATATGACAGTCCCTCCATCCCGGGAATTAACTTTGTGAACCTTGTGACACTCCCTCAATAGCAAGTATGTCCTTCCTCAAATTTGGAGACCAAAACTGCACACAATACTCCAGATGTAGTCTCACTAGGGCCCTTTACAACTGCAGAAGGACCTATACTCAACCCCTCTTGTTATGAAGGCCAACATGTATATTAGCTTTCTTCACTGCCTGCTGTACCTGCATGCTTACTTTCAGTGACCGATGAACAAGGACCCGCAGATCCCGTTGTACTTCCCCTTTTCCCAACTTGACACCATTCAGATACTAATCTACCTTCCTGCTTATGCCACCAAAGTGGATAACCTCACATTTATCTACATTAAACTTCAGCTGCCATGCTTCTGCCCACTCACCAAACCTGTCCAAGTCACCCTGCATCTTCATAGCATCCTCCTCACAGTTCACACTGCCACCCAGCTTTGTGTCATCTGCAAATTTGCTGATGTTACTTTGAATCCCTTCATCTAAATCATTCATGTATATTGTAAATAGCTGCGGTCCCAGCACCGAGCCTTGCGGTACCCCACTAGTCACTGCCTGCCATTCTGAAAGGGACCCGTTAATCCTGTTACACGGAAAATGAACTGTATCCAAATGAAACATTCCACACCGTATGATTGTTAGGTTAACTGCTTGTCCCACTCATGCTCATCATTAAAGCCCCCATTCATTTAAAATAGCTCTTATTACCAATAATGATAACCATGATCCTGATCATATATTATATCTGGAAAAGCGACAATTCCTAATTTAGTGGAAAATCTTTGAAGAAAGTGATTTAGACACTTGAAGTAACATGTTTTCCCTTACCTCCTTCGACAGAGGGATGAGGGTCTATCAGACAATGTGACTTACTTACAATCAACATATTTCATTTATTGCCAGAAGGGCCTGTCCCACTTAAGCGACTTTTTCGATGACTGCCGGCGGCAGTCACAGTCGTAGCAGCTCGCCGAAAAACTGGCAACTGGACCCTGTCTACGACAATGTCCACGACAACCTACCACCTAATCAACGTCAAGGTATGTCAAGCTACGACAAACGGCAGCCTAATCGTTGCGACTTAGGATGTCCACCTTACGACAACCTACGACGACACATACGACCACCTATGACCACACAGGCGACAACCTCCGACAACCAATGCCAACCTAAGTCCACCCGCGACAAGCTACGACCCTGTCGGCGACAACTGAAGACAATTCAGTCGCCGGTTGACGTAGGTTGATGTAGGAAGTCGCCAATGGAATTCACCGAAGTCATCACCCGGTCGAGACCCTTCTTCAGACTGAGAGTCAGGGAAGAGGGAAACTGGAGATATGGATGTGTAAGCTGTGAAAGTGACAGATCAAAGCAGGAAGGGAATGTAGAATGGTTCATTGTTGGCTGAGGGGAAGGTGACAACCAGGCATACAAACAGTAAAATGAATCAGGAGGACAGTGAAATTAGTTGGAGAAGATTTGTCCATGGACTATGACTAGATTCGATGGAGCATCTTGGTGAGCATGGACAGGTTGGGACAAGGGCTTGTTTCCATATTGTATGACTCTGTAGCTCCCACTTGCCAGATATCCCTTTATCTGCTGACACATCTTTCAATTAACCTTTACAAGTTCCAGGTTAATGCCATCAAAAATGGCCTTGTCCCAGTTCAGGACATTAACTCCTGGATCAGTCCTATCTATTTCCATAACTGACTTAATACTAATATAGTATAATGTGGGCGGCACAGTGGTGCAGCAGTAGAGCTTCTGCCTAACAGCGCCAGAGACCTGGGTTCGATCCAGACGATGGGTGCTTGTCTGTATGGCGTTTGTATGTTCTCCCTGTGACCTGCATGTTTTCTCCGAGATCTTCGGTTTCCTCCCACACTCCAAAGACGTACAGGTTTGTAGGTTAATTTGCTTGGTATAATTGTAAATTGTCCCTGGTGTGTGTGTAGTGTAGTGTCAATGTGCAGGGATCGCTGGTCGGTGCGGTCCCGGTGGGCCGAAGGGCCTGTTTCTGTGCTGTATCTCTAAACTAAACTAGAATAGAATAGAATAGAATGTCTTTTATTGTCATTCAAACAGCTTGGTTTGAACGAAATTGCATTTCTACAGTCTTAACATCACAAAAAAAACCAAGACCCACACTTAACACAGTTTACACAAACATCCATCACAGTGAATCTCCACCACCTCCTCACTGTGATGAAGGCAAAAGTCTTATCTCTTCCCTTTGTTCTTCTCCCGCGGTCCAGCAGTCCAACTGCGGCGTCGAGGCGACTGGGGCTCCTGATGTTAAAGCCCCCGGCGGGCGATCGTAAGTCTCGCAATGTTAGGCCCCGCTCCGAGTCCTTTAAACCCCGCGATTCCAGCGGGAGAAGTTGCTGTTGCGGGAGCTCCGAAAAGCAGTCTCCCACCAGGGACCTGCGAGCTCCTGATGTTCCTGTCCACAGGGCCTGCGGCCGGAGCCTCCGAAGCTCCTAAGTCGGCCAGCTCCGCGATTAAACTAATAATAGTCACTGGTGCTGCCAAGTAATTGCTTGAGACAAATTTCGGTTAATTGTTACATGCACCGAGGTGCCAAATATAGTTCTCAACATTGTCGTGCATCGGCTCCATGGACAAAGTTCAATGTCCGTGATGGAGGTGAAATCAGGCAGTATCTGAGGTTATAGAAGGACTGTTCACAAGCCTGATAACAGTGGAGAGGAAACTATTCCCACTCTGGTGGTGTGTGCTTTCAGCCTTATGTACCTTTTGCCCAACAGGAGCAGGGCGAAGAAGGAATGACCAGGTGGGACCGTTTTTTGATTATGTTGGCTACTTTTCCCAGGGAGTTGTCGATGGAGTCAGTGGTGGGGGTCTGGTCTGTGTGATGGACTGGGCTACATCTACAACTATGCAATTCCAGTGCATTTGGGAGGAACTGTGCTCAAACCAAGCTGGGATGCTTCCTGAAGGTACGTTTTCCATGGCTTATCCATGGAAGCTCATGAGAGTCATTGACGAGTGCTGAATTTCCTCAGCCTGCTCAGGGAGAAGAGGATGCGTAAGAAAGAACTGCAGATGCTGGTTTAAATCAAAGGTAGACACAACATGCTGGAAAAAAAAGGCCTGTCCCACTATGGCGACCTGATTTGCGAGTTTAGGAGAGTTTGCACTCGCAGCATGGTCGACACGTGGTCCTAGGAGGTCACTGTAACTCTCCTTCATGCTCGAGAGGAGTTCCCGCACACTCGCAGTTTGGTTGAGGAAAAAATTTCAATATGCTGAAAAAGTTTCTGCGGGTAAAAATTGGTCGGCATGGAGAAAATTGATTATTTTGAACTCGTAGTGTAGTGGTAGTGGGGTCGCCATGTAGTTATAGGTAGTCGAGGTAGCCGTAGGTAATCTCGTTCGCTGACTGGACATTTTAATTGGCTCATTGGGGGGGAAAAAAAGTAAGCACGAGTTTCAGAACCAAGGAAAAACGACCGGTAATGTTAAAGCTGTGTATCTCTGGCTTATTAAAAGTTGGCTGGCTTCTTAAAAGCTACTCCCCCCCTTCTCACCCCTCCTCTCCCCTACTCTCCCCTTCTCCCTCCTTCTTCCCTCCCCCTCCTGCTCTTTTAAAGGACTTACCACACACTGTACTTTAACCTTCCTGTTCATCGCGGTATCACCTTGGCTTTGCACCATGTGAATTTCAGACAGCACTCCCCATTTTCCCTGGCCCCCGCCTTTGTGATGTCTTTGTGTGCGGTGTGTGTGTGTGTGTGTGTGTGTGTGTGTGTGTGTGTGTGTGTGTGTGTGTGTGTGTGTGTGTGTGTGTGTGTGTGTGTGTGTGTGTGTGTGTGTGTGCTGACGGTCGATCCAGCTCGCAGTTTCATCGCTGACGGTCGATCCAGCTCGCGGTTTTTCAGGCGAATGCCCCCGAGCTTGAAAGTCGCAGACTTCATCAGTCTGAAGAAGGGTCTCGACCCGAAACATCGCCCATTCCTTTTCTCCAGAGATGCTGCCTCACCCGCTGAGTTACTCCAGCATTTTGTGTCTACCAGGGAGGAGAGGAGTTAGGTGTGCTGTCGTATCAATGTGGTTGGTCCATGACAGAGCATTGTAACTTTAACTAAGCAGGGACTGGGTACTGATTTTAGATGATCAGCCATGATCATATTGAATGGCGGTGCTGGCTCGAAGGGCCGAATGGCCTATTCCTGCACCTATTTTCTATGTAACTAACCTGAGACTTTCAACCATTTCCACTTCAGCAATATTGATTGGGGCATGCGTTCCCCCATGCTTCCCGAAGTCAATAACTAGTTCCTTCATCTTGCTGGCATTGAGGGAGAGGTTGCACACTTTCCTGCACTTAACATATTGTACCCAGCTAATGCCCATAGCAACCCTAGTCAATGTAAGGTAAAAGTCAGCTATTAATACAATCCTATTATTCCTACACATTTCTGTAATTTTCCTATTCTCTCTGCTGGCCATAGTCTTCATCTTTTCGTGTCCATCTTATGACAAATATTGACCTCTCTGTCATCGTCCATCCTGAAAAGGACATAGAAACATAGAAACATAGAAAATAGGTGCAGGAGTAGGCCATTCGGCCATTCGAGCCTGCACCGCAATTCAATATGATCATGGCTGATCATCCAACTCAGTATCCTGTACCTGCCTTCTCTCCATACCCCCTGATCCCTCTAGCCACAAGGGCCACATCTAACTCCCTCTTAAATATAGCCAATGAACTGGCCTCAACTACCTTCTGTGGCAGAGAGTTCCAGATATTCACCACTCTCTGCGTGAAAAATGTTCTTCTCATCTCGGTTCTAAAGGGTTTCCCCTCTATCCTTAAGCTGTGACCCCTTGTCCTGGACATCCCCAACATTGGGAACAATCTTCCTGCATCTAGCCTGTCCAATCCCTTAAACAAGCTTCCGGCAACAATCAGTGGGAGCCGCCACTTGTCGCAATAGATGATGGTTGAAGCAGAATTAGCTCAGGATACTTCCAGTTTCCAACCCTGCGACGTGGACGCTTCTGCTACGGGGCTGGTTATAGAGTAATCCAATCAAAGTAACCAATCCTTTATTATATCTAGGTTCATCCCAAATAGCTCGCTGGATGATCCACCTGCAATATCCCTTCCCAACACTGCAGTGATGTACCAAATTTATATTTGTCAGGAGAGCTGAATGCAATGATTAATAGTAAATCCAGAAAGAGAGGTCAAGAACAAATCTTGCTCCAGATAGGGGATTGGATCAAACAGGATAAAAATGACAGAGACACAAGAGACTGCAGACGTTGGAATCTGAAGCAAATAGATTGCTGGAGAAACTCAACGGGTTCAGCGTGGATGGAGATAGATGGTCAATTTTTGGGATAAGATGTTCTTCCAGTTTGTGCTTGGTCTCATTGCAACAGTGGAGAAGACAGAGTGATCAGAGGACCAAGATAGTAATTGCAGGTAGAATACAGATGATCTGCAAATCCATCGCCCTGTCCACGCTTGGCCTCTCCAACACAGACAAGGCCACATCACTGACAATCACATGTCAGCATCTCATCCTTCTGGGAATAGGAATAGGAATACTTTATTGTCACATGTGACAAGGCAGAGTGAGATTCTTTGATGGTATACCCAATGTACACAGATAGCGGCCACCTATGTCACTGACAAAGTTACAAAGCACGCCAGCTTCCCCTTTTATTCTCCCACCACCTCCCTCGGCAGTCCCCCACGTTCTTCCCCTCACCCTCACGCGGTCGTCCATGGTCTCATCGACCATCGACCGTGGGTCGACCTGCGGGGCTTCACCACCACCGAAGCTTCACCGCTGTCAATGGCCCACTTCACGCCTCCGTCTGCGGCCCAGACTCTGACCTGCGAGGTCCCGGGCGAGCCCCGACCTGGGCTTCAGCGCGGCGATCTGGGAGGCATCAAGATCATGGCGCCTCATTAAGGGCATCGGCCCGTGGCCCCAGTCCACAGCCGCGGCCCGTCTGGAAGGCTTCACTTCACTTTACAAAGAGAAGTGGATCTCACTGCAAATATCTCCAAGTGTTGGAGGATTGGACCGCTGGAGGCACTGCAGCAGCCAGGGAACGTGTGGATCAGGCAACGCTGGAGACGCCACAGACGTTGGCTGAAGTATTCACCTATATCACATGATCCAACTGTTAATTTTCTAGATTGGCAGCATTTGCACACATTCTTATGTTGACTGCCTCCTACTGAAATAACATTGGGATGAGTATACTTTTACTAGAAATGCATAAGAATCTGTGTGTAGTGTTGGAATTTATCTGTTTCATAAAAGAAAGCAAAAGTAGAGGCTGGATAATTTTATAATACACTAGACCAAGTGGGACCCATTGGGTCCCGTCTCCTCAACGCACGATTGCGGGGGGTGGGGGGAGCGGCGGCCTGCAGCGTTACACACACACTAACCACCCCCCACACACACACACACTAACCACCCCCCTTGATATTATATTAATATTATTCATTCGCTCCTTTTACCCCATCCCCCACCTTATCCACTCACGCATAGCCCCCAACTCGCAGGTGCTGGCAGAGAGAGAGAGAGAAGGACAGAGAGAGGGAGGGCAGAGAGAGGGAGGGCAGAGAGAGGGAGGGTAAAATTATGTAAAAGAATATGTAAACATTTTACCGTTAGCGCTTCGTTTTGTGAGAAGATGTGATTATACACAAACATACACACAAATAAATACACATCCAAGATCAGACTTTTAGGTTTATAGATGACCTAATGTGGATGTGATTCTAATCAACCATTGGATCTCCCTCATGGTCTTGCCTTGGGTTCACCATTCATGGCCTTCATGTGCAGTTTTGGTCTCCGAATATGAGCAAAGACATTCTTCCTATTGAGGTGGTGCAGCGTAGGTTTACAAGGTTAATTCCCGGGATGACGGGACTGTCATATGCTGAGAGAATGGAGCGGCTGGGCTTGTATATTCTGGAATTTAGAAGGATGAGAGGCAATCTTATTGAAACACATAACATTATTAAGGGTTTGGACACGCTAGAGGCAGGAAACATGTTCCCGATGTTGGGGGAGTCCAGAACCAGGGGCCACAGTTTAAGAATAAGGGGTAAGCCATTTAGAACAGAGATGAGGAAACACTTTTTCACACAGAGAGTTGTGAGTCTGTGGCATTCTCTGCCTCAGAGGGCGGTGGAGGCAGGTTCTCTGAATACGTTCAAGTGAGAGCTAGATAGGGCTCTTAAAAATATCGGAGTCAGGGGATATGGGGAGAAGGCAAGAACGGGGTACTGATTGGGGATGATCAGCCATGATCACATTGAATGGCGGTGCTGGCTTGAAGGGTCGAATGGCCGACTCCTGCACCTATTGTCTATTGTCTATTGTCAATCGTCTATTGCACCTACTTTTTTGTGATCCTAGGTTTCTTTTGACTTGGTCTCCCTTGGTCACTGCCAATGTTCCTCTTGGACATTTAATTCTACACCCTGCATTGCTTTCCCCTTCTGACTGTACTTTCCATCTTTCATTTTGATCTCCTTACTCACTTGATCTCTCTCCTCCCCTCCCTACATCCCGTCTCCCACTCAGTTTTTTGCTTCCACGCTGAGCAGTGTGAAAGGCTTCTTTGTCAGTCTGCATGAGGGTTTGGCATTGCACAGGAATGACGAAGGGAAGTATGTAAAGGAAAAAAAAAGGACCGAAAAGTTGGCTCTGCTGAAGAGCTTGGAGCTGATTATTCTTGGATGCAAGCATTGAAATGCCAGCCTGATCATTTGCAAATGCACGATCGCAAATGGATGTTTCAATTCAAGAATAACCACCAATACCCGGCCAATCTACATTCGTAGTGATAGCAAGGGGGTAACTGAGAAAACGGGTAAATGGGTAAACAAGTTAGATTTAAGTTGCTTGGGGTATTGAGGTGGAATGGATAGGACTAATGGGCCTGTCCCACCTAGGCGATGTTGCATTCGACTGTCAAGTCGCCTGAAAAACCGACAACTGGGACAGTGACTGTCAGAGTGGAACACACACACACACACACACACACACACACACACACACACACACACACACACACACACACACACACACACACACACACACACACGCACACACTCTCACACTCTCACACACACACACACACTCTCACACACACACACACACACACACACACACACACACACACACACACACACACACACACACACACCCACACACACACACACACACACACACACACACACATCACTTATTTCACCAGCCCGTTATGCAGGCGGGGGCAAGGCAAGCATGGGGGAGCGCTGTCTGAGTGAAATTCACAGGGAGCAAAGCAAATGTGATACAGACACACACCGCGATGAAAAGGAAGGTTGGCGCTGTAATTACGACGTGAAAGAACAGTGCACGGGAAGGGTCACGTAAGTCCTTTGAACGAGGGGGAGGGGGAGATGGAGAGGGGAGGGGGGAGGGGGGAGGAGGGGGGGAGAAGAAGTGGAGACAACTTTTAAGAAGCAAGAGATACACGGCTGTGAAGCTCGGTGGACATTTAACATTACCAGTCGGTTATCCTTGGTTCTGAAAACTACTGCTTACGTTTATTTTCCGAATGAGCCAATGAAAATCACCGGTCAGCACCGGCCACCACCTACTAGAACCTACGACAACATTCAACCTCCTGGCAACCCATTAGAACCTCCTGGCGACCCACCTACGGTATGAGAATTCTCGCTACTCTCCATGGCGGCTTCATTCTAGTCGCCGCTAATTTTTCACCATGTTGAAAAATTCGCGGCGACCATAATGAGGCCTCGACTAGTTCCCAGAATGCGGGAACTCCTCGCGATCATGAAGGCGACTCCCCGGCAACCACCCGCGAACATGTGCCGACCATGTGGCGACCGCATAGTCTCCTGCAGTCGCCTAAAAAGTCGCCTAAGTGGGACAGGCCCATTAGGGAGAATCTTGAAGTGAGAAGACAGGGTTGACAAAGTCTTTTGGTTACATATGAAATGATTTGGTTGGTGAACAAAGTGAACATGGTTTGTTGGAGGGAATAAAATAGTAGTATAGTATAGTATAGTATATCTTTATTGTCATTTTCCTGAGTACTCACATACCCAGAGGAAACAAAAAAACGTTGCTCAACCAGTGTCCATTCAGTGTGCAGTAAAAAATAAATAGAAATAAAAATACATATATCATGAACAAATTAAACACTCTACTCTCTACTAAACATCAACAGGCGTTCCGATCGGCAGCGGCACGACAGTGGCTCTGCTGCAGTGTGTCCAGGCTGGTGGTTGGTGCGCGATACTTTGGCAGGGGGCAAAGTCCGTTTATCAGTCTTATAGCCTGCGGGAAGAAGCTGAGGAGCATCCTGCTGGTTTTGCAGCTAATGCTCCTGTACCTCTTCCCAGATGGCAGGATGGAGAATATGTGATGCGATGGGTGGTAGGGGTCTTTGATGATGGAGATGGCTCTGCTGATACATCTCTTCCTGTATATGTCCAGCAGGAAAGGGAGTGGAGCACCAATAATCCTGCTGGCGGTCTTCACAATCCTGTCTAGTTGGTGCCGTTCGTACGCCTTGCAGCTCCCGAACCAGGAAGTGATGCCGTAGGTTAATGTGCTCTCGACTGTCCCCCTATAAAAAGTTTGTAGGTGTGTAGTGGGGAGACCTGCTTTCCGTAGTCTTCGGAGAGGGTGTAGTCGCTGCTGGGCTTTCTTGACCAGTGCTGTGGTGTTGGTCATGGACGCCTGGTCATCTGACAGGTGGAGTCCTGGGAACTTCACGCTGCTGACCCTTTCCACATCACATCAATGAAGGGGCATGTAAGAATGTGACATGTAGGTCAGAGCTGGTACTGGAACCCAAAAGAGGAAATGCTCACCTGAACAGGCAGTGTTTAAAGAAAGAAAACAAATGGAGTTAATGTTACAGTTGAATAATTCCACAGTAGAACTGGCCAGGTTGAAGGTGAGGTGAAGATAGACACAAAAAGCTGCTAGTGTGTGGACTGGCATTTAGGAAAGCAGAAAAGTGCTTAATGATGAGGACATTTGGATAGGATTATTTTTGGTGGTTGAACTGGATTACTCGTGCCTGTGGCCTACGTTGCCTATTCCTTCTCTCCATAGATGCTGCCTCACCCGCTGAGTTTCTCCAGCATTTTTTGTCTACCTTCGATTTTTCCAGCATCTGCAGTTCTTTCTCAAACAGAAGGTGAGGTGGTCTTTTCCAAACATTTTTTGAGCCTCTTTGGAACAGTGTGGGAGATGAAAGAGAGAGCTCAGTGTAGATTGGGATGGTGAATTAAAATGAGAGGCAGTTGGAAAGTCGGAATTATTCGTGCAGGTTCAGTCTGAAGAAGGGTCTCGACCGGAAACGTCACCTATTCTTTTTCTCCAGAGATGCTGCCTGACCCACTGAGTTACTACATCTTTTTGTTTCCATATTCTCAATAAAGAACAGATGGGTTTGTATTTATGCAGCGTCTTGCGTGCATTTATTAACTTTACTTTTGAAGTGCAGTCAGTATTATGCAAGAAACAATAGCTGCTTTATCCAGCATTCTGTGTCACAGAGGTACTGCGTGTCCCGCTGAATTACTCCAGCATTTTGTGTCCATCTGCACTATGGTCTCTGATATACCAATGATTGTGCAATTAGTTAATGCTGTTGCATGCAGGATAAATATTAGCCAAGTAATTTTTCTTCATCTTTAAAAAAAACTGCTTTCTAGGGTCCCTACCTGGTCGGAAAGGCAGCTTTTCTCCGGGCTGCACCTTCGACCCGTCCTCGTGGCCTACCAGCGGGTCTGGAGCGGCGTTTCCTGAGGGGACCGCCCAGAACCTCGGCTTCGGTGGCGGGCAGCGCTGGAGCGCTATCGCGGAGCGGGCAATGCCTTGCCCGCGGAGCGGGCAATGCCTTGCCCGCGTCGCAGCGCTGGAATTCCGGTGAGCTGAAGACTGCCGATGAAACATCGCGGAGCTGTGGGTCTGTGGAGCGGCCAGCCGCGGGCGGCAGTGCTGAACTTTACGTCAGGATGCCTGGGATCTCTTGCCGAGATCGCCAGTGGTGGAGCTCTATCCAGCGCGGCCTGTCGGCTTCGGAAGCCTCGGTCTCCGGTAAGGATCCAGGTTTCCCAAGCTGCTGTGAGGATTCTCCCAACGCCGGAACACCATCATCTGGCGAGAAGGGCCGGGAACATCGGGCCTCCG
The DNA here is from genome assembly GCF_010909765.2 of Amblyraja radiata. Lineage (NCBI taxonomy): Eukaryota > Metazoa > Chordata > Chondrichthyes > Rajiformes > Rajidae > Amblyraja > Amblyraja radiata. The sequence continues at coordinate 6,933,570 of NC_045962.1, forward strand.
TAAAGGCGACTGCGGAGGCCTCAATAGGCCCGACTATGGGTGGACATGGGGATGGAGACTGGACTTTGTGCCTTCCCTCATAATGGGAACCGTTGTGGGGGGATGTTTTTATGTTAAATTCTTTATTATTGTTATGTTATTTTCTTTTTTTGTGCTGCAATACAATACACATTTCACTACACCAATTGGTGTATGTGACTAATAAAGAACCTTTGAACCTTTGAACCTAGGATAGTGTTAATGTGCGGGTATGGCTGGTCGGCACGGACTCAGTGGGCTGAAGGACCTGTTTCCGCTCTGCATCTGTAAACTAAGCAAAACTAAACTAAACGGGATCAGGTGAACATTCGTTTAATATCTCCTGTAAAGGATCACACTCTTGACAGCCCTAAAATATCAGGTTCGATTCATGTCCACACCCCTGAAATGGGTCTAGAAGCAGCAACTTTCTCCCACAGATGAAGTTTGAGTCAAGTCTGACACTAATGTGAAACATAAATATGTTCTGGCAGAGAGCGAAGGGAATTTGGTCTGCCTCCAATGACCCTTACTGGTCTCTATACTTGTACTGCAGAAACTGTGCCATCCGGATGCATCGCCACTTAGCGTGGCAACTGCTCTGCCCAAGACAGTAAGAAATGACACATCACTGTGAACACAGCCCAGTACATCAAGCAAAGCAGCACCCTTCCCATTGACTCTATCTACAGTATACCTCACACTGCCTCAGCAAAGCAGTCACCATAATTGTTCACGAACCTCAGTCATTTTCCCTGCTCCCCCTCCTGTCAAGCAGAAGACACAAAAACTTGAAGGCATGTATCGCCAGATTCAAAATCAGCTTCTTCCTCACTGTTAAAATATTCTTGGGCAGACCTCTCGTGTATTAAGGATAAATTTCCCATCTTTCAATCTGCCTTGTTGCAAATTTAGCATTTTTTTTAAAATTACACTTTTTCCATAGCTCATAGAGCCATAAAGCATGGAAACAGGCCCTTCGGCCCAACTTTCCTACACCGGCTAACATGCCCCATCCACACTAGTCCCACCTGCCTGCGTTTGGTCAATATCCCTCTAAACCTGTCCTATCCATGTACCTGTCTAATTGTTTCTTAAACGTTGTGATAGTCTTCTTCTTCTTCTTGCCTAAAGTTGTAGGACAACTTGTTCTATTTGATCTTATTTGACTGTGCACGCCGGGTTGATTGCATTAGTCAAAACAGGGCGGACCACGTGAAGGTTGCAATCTTCCACCCCATTGTGATAGTCCCTGCCTGAAATACCTCCTCTGGCAGCACATTCCATACACCCACCACCTTTTGTGTGAAAAGGTTACCCCTCAAATTCCTATTAAATCTTTCCCACTTCACCTATGGTTCTGGATTTGCTTACTCTGTGTGTCTACTTGATGTGTTCCTCTCAAGATTTTATACACCTCCATTAGATCAGCCCTGGAGCATCTTGGACAATACAGCTCACTCCATCCTTGACACACTGGTCAATATGAGGAGTACCTTCAGCAACAGACTGGGTGCACCAAGATGCAGCACAGAACGCCACAGGGGATCCTTTTTCCCTGTGGCTATCAAACCGTACAACTACTCCCCCTTCTGTCATGGAGTAGACTGACTCCACTTCCCCCCCCACCCTCAACCACTGCCGCCCTCCTCATCCCCACCCCTCTCCTCCCCTTCCCCCCCCCCTTCTCCTCCCCTCCCTTGGCAGACCAATTAATAGTTCCATAACATCGTATCGCATCGTAACTCATCCATCCAATTCTTGTGCTCAGATCCAGTACGATTATGGAAAATGCTCTCTCCTGTGTTATACCATCTTTGAACAGATTCAAGTTTAGCTTTAAGGGCCTGTCCCACTGTACGAGGTAATTCAAGAGTTCTACCGAGTTTCCCCTGATTCGAACTCGGAGAATTACGGTAATTGCCGTTCGTAGGTACTCGGGGCTCTCGTGGACATTTTTCACACTGTTGAAAAAACTTCACGAGCTTACTGCGTTTCCCGAGTACCTGCCGTTAGCGTTACAAGCAGCTAAGAGACGTCCCGAGCTCCGACGTACCTGCTACATACATTCTACGTACTTACCACGAGTTTGATTTTTTTTTAAACTCGGGAGAGCTCTTGGGGAAACTTGTATAGTGGGACAGGCCCTTAAAGCTGCAGAAATTCCTGCTACAACTTTAAGAGGTGCAAGCTGGCTTTAAGGTCCATTAACTAGTGACAGCCTCTCTCATAATTCAACCCACAGTTGTTGAAGTGATAGGCTGGTGAACGATGCAATGAGTGGCAGAGCAATTCAAGCAGACTTTGGTTAATCAAAATGTCCGTGCTTGGCTCTTGAAGGTTCCTCCCCTAGAAACATAATACATGTTCATGTTTCACCAGGGTACACATTGTCGATTGAAAGTTTAAAAAAATAACTTGGGTCTGCCTATTCTCTTGAAAGTTCTTGTTTCACCTCGAGAATGTTTAAAAAGGGATTCAGAACCTCTGTTTTTAATAAACATCACTGCTTCTATTTCTGCAGCTGTGACATTGAACTAGCCAGGGGCATAGCAAAAAATAGCTTCATAAACAAAGCAATCTATGAGCAAGTCCATATGGAAAATCTCTTATTGCAGTTCACTGAAGAATGTGGCAAGGAACTTCACCATTTTCTTCTTGCATGTAAAATATGATTTCTTCTTTGCAGGCTGTCCCCAGTAACTGATTCTATTTTTAGAGATGTCTCGCAGTGAATTTTGCCCTTAAGATGCAAAATGCACAAAAATCATTTGATCATGGTATCTATACCTCCACGGTGTTATGGCATCAAAAGCATTAAAACTGAGAAGAAAGAGCAATTACTAAAAGTAGAGAGAATGAGGAAACTAATTCTGCTGTTCGTAGGAACAAACATTTCCACGTAGGTGGGAGTTTTTAAATTTAATTTAGAGATACAGCATGGAATTGGGCCCTTCGGCCAGCTGAGTCCATGCAGGCCATCGATTCCCCATTCACACTAATTCCTCAACAATGTCAACCCGCTTTCTCATCCACTCCCTACACCCCAGAAACAATTTTCCTACAAACCTGCATGTCTTTGGGATTTGAGAGGAAACCAGAGTACCAAGAGAAAACCCACGTGGTCACAAGGAGAATGTGCAAACTGCATTGAACTATTGATATGTGTGGAGCAACTGATGGAAGTTGTTATTAGGGATAATGCAAATAGTCTTGGTCTTCATCGATAGGATTTTGAGGTGGGGAGACGTTCAGGCTTCTGTTCAATTGTGTATAAGTGGCTAGACAAGTTTAAGAAATAAATACTCCCATTTATTATGCCTACTATCACAATTAGCTTGTTATTTTACTTCGGAGTCACGTGAGTGACTACGTGAAGAACCCCGCCAGGACGCATGCGTGTCATATCGCTTTCATGCTTGCGAAACGACAGGCGGGGTGGAGCGTTCCCCCGCAGCGTTAAGTTTGAAACCGCGACCTGCAGGTAAGTGACTTACTCTGCAGTAGTGTTTGTCCCCGCGCTGTTTTTACACAGGGGGGAAGCTGGACAAAATAGTGTCCACAAGTGCTGCGAGTGAAGCTGGCTGGGGAGGACCGCGAAGTTGCGGGAGCCAGCAGCAGCTGAAGGCACAAGCCCCATAAGTGGGATCAGCTGTGCCGACTTTTGGTCCCGCGCCGGCCGGACCACCACGGCCGGGCGGGAGACTATTCAGAATGGGGCCGTCGACATTGACAAACGGCAGGAGGCGGGGTGGAACGACGTTCCCCTGTAGCGACAGTTTAAACCTGGACCTGCAGGTAAGTGAAACTGCGGTCTTTATTCTCCCCATACTGTTTCACAGGTGGGGAAACATGGAGAGCTGTGCAAACAACGGCAAGTTTTAAGCCTGGACCTGCAGGTAAGTGATACTGCGGTCTTTATTGTTCCCATACTGTTCTACAGGTGGGGGGAAACATGCACAAGGCAAAGAAGTCGACCAGAGCTGCGACAAAGCTGGCGGGGGAAGACCGCGGAGTTGCGGACGCCAGCAGCGGCCGGCGGCACAGGAATCACCCGTAAGGGAACAGCTGTGCCGGACTTCGCCCCCGCACCGGCCAGATTAAACACTGCGTCTGGGCGGGAAGGCAAGAAGAAAACCAAAAGAGTCATTGACTGATGAGTCCGACTTTGGGCGTCCAGCGACCATGAGCGCTGGAGCCGGTTGGAGCGGCTTATGGAGCCGAGCTCCAACATGGAAAAGAAAGTTGGAGCGGCTTATGGAGCCGAGCTCCAACATGACAGGCTCCGGGAGATGGAGTCTAGTCACTGTGGGCACTATGTAAAACCCACAGCAGCACCTCTTGTAGGGCTGCACAGTGCATCTCCCTCGTCAGAGGGGAGTACTGGGGGGTCAATTCTGGGCTGACCCTGAAGAGGGGTTTTGACGAACAAAACTACAAGTGTGCAGGGGGTGCAGGAAGGCAAACTCTACTGGTCATGGTGTCCAAATACATACAGCCAGACCACGATGGACACCACTGCAAAAATACTTGGGACCAGTAAACTGCGCATCCCTGAATGCTCCAGTCGTGGAAATAGCAGCTGGAAACATGTCGGAGCAGGACTTAGGAAAGCCCTGGGGCTCATAAAGGCAACAACAGTAAGGATCTCCTACAGCCAAAGACAGCACCCTTATGCACCCACCAGCAGAACAAGAGAAGCTGGTGAAAGCTCAAAGGCCGGGCATACAGGACAGCGGTCTTTTAGACCATAGCCCAGACCGGCCTTTCTGGAAGATGCGCAAACCCCCAACCCAAAAACAAACCCAGACACCGGCGCCTCAACCTCCACGAAGACCACACAGAAGAAGCAAACTTCCACTGGTAACAATGGAGGTAGGTGGGTCTGGTCCCTTACAAATTATAGGAAGAGTGGATAATACACATATTGGTGGGAGATTACACTCTTTTGGATATGGTGTATATTAACTACAGACACTTATATCCTAAGCAGTATCCAGGGATATACCATTGAATTGTGCAAAAGGGGTAATGGGTAAACCCAACACGATTGGCTGGAATACATTGTACTATATATTCAGTACAAAATGGGAACTGGTAACTGCTAAAGGACTGATTTCCAAAGGCTGCTCCATGGCTAGCATCGACCTAAAAGATGCTTACTATTCAGTGCCTACACGGACTGATCACAAACGTTATTTTAAAAAATTCAACTGGATGGGGCAGCTCTGGCAGTATAGAGCTCTACCAAATACATAATCATATGATCATACTAATTGAGGGCATAACTTTGGAGTTGGCCTAACTAGCTGTAACAGCCACCATACAATTGGGTGAAAACTGGGGTGATCATCCATCCAGTTAAATCTAAACTAACGCCTACCAACATAATGGATTATTTGGGGTTCACTATTGACAGCTCACATGTCAGTGACTTTACCAAAGGACAAGGCTACAGTCTTAGCTGAGGCCTGCAACAACCCCACTGACATCAGTGAACCGTCTATCAGATTGGTAGCAAGGGTAATTGGCATATAGTGTCTGCCTTTCCAACCACACAATTTGGACCTTTGTATTACCAAAAATCTACAAAGGGCAAAAATACAAACACTCAAAGTTAATACTAGTCATTTCGACAGACCAATAAGCCACCAATCAAAGCTTATGGAATTAAAATGGTGGAGGGATAACATTCGGCATTGTTCCAAACCTATCGTTATCAGCAAACCCTTAGTGGTGCTACAAACTGATGCCAGTGCGCTTGGTTGGGGTACTACCAATGTCCATCTCCATCTGTGGAGGTAGATGAAAGGCACAGGAGGCATCATTATCACAGACACTGGGCATAAACTACCTGGAAATGTGGGGTGCGTTCTATGGCCTAAAGTCATACTGCTCTGGGATAAATCACCAGCATGTTAGACTACAGAGTGACAATCTGACTAATACAATTTGGTAATGGTGTATCCAGAGAAATATTGGAATATCAGCTACTTACCTACCAGGTAACCCAAAATTCAGTGACAGGCATCAGGTCACGCAAATTCAATAAAATAAGACTTAATCATCAGTTACCAAACTGTGTTTCTTGGGAACCAGACCCTGGGACAGCAGGGACAGATGCTTTTCACTGCATTGAGGGGGCAATTGTTTATCTATGCATTCTCTCCTTTTCTGCATCATCAGTCGGGTATTACGAAAAATACAACAAGACTCAGCGTCTGTTAATTGGTAGTGCCGATTGACCTACTTAACCATGGTTCCCTGTGATACTCAACATGGGGTTTAACCATGCATCACCACCCTGAAACAACCAGATTATTGGTTCATCCGTAACAGGGGAACCCATCCATGTCAAAAACAACAAACCTATCAATTTGTAGAGTCTAAAGAAACCTCTACTGCAATTGGGACTGGCGGACCGAACATTGAACATTATCTCAGCGGGCCACAGACAGTCCACCAAAAACTATATCTGGTATACATCAGGAAATGGGAGATATATTGTCACAGAAGCAACATCACCTACAGTTTGATGAACAACGTCTGCTAAGACTGACGCACAAAACAGTCATGCTGATGGCTTTGGTCACGGCACTAAGGGTACAGTCATACATAAGTTAAGGCTGGACTATATGACTTCTTCAACAGGAATATAACGTTTCATATTACGAATTAGTCAAACAGAACAGACCGGGATCATCAGGCCTCAAAATAGAATTTAGAGATTACCCTACAGATTTCGTCTCTGTATAATAAGACAATTATTGTTCTATATGGAGAACACCAAAAACATCTGAGGTTATGAGATGGCACTACTAATCAGCCACAAACCAACCCACAAAAAAGTGTCGGTTCAAACTATTTCCAGATGGCTGAAACAGGTTTTAACAACAGCTGGGGTGGATACTAACATATTCAAATCTTATCCACCAGGGCTGCAACTACATCGGCAGCTATGGAGTTGGATGTACCAATGAACCAAATCCTCGAGACAGCAGGATGGATCAAGGGAAAATGTTCCAACTATTCTACCACAAACCAGTAGTTAAACTGGAACTTTGCAGTGTCAATTTTAAGTTCTGTAATATAATTTCACGCCATAAATAGGGGCTATAATTTGTTGTTAACAATTTATCATAGATTTCAATGTCGGATTCATGTCTAAACATGTTAACACAATTCCTCCCACAGTCAATTAAGGCAGATGTGATGCATGGACTAGTTTCCATGGCATGAAATCACAGAGCTTTGAAAGCTTCACGTAGTCACTCACGTGACTCCGAAGTAAAATAGTAAGATTAAACGAGAACTTACCAGTTCGAAGTTTGATCGTTATTTTATGAGGAGTACGTTGAGGGAATACGTGCCCTCCGCTCCCACCCTTGATCATATACTCAACTGATATTTTCTTCTCTAATCTTACTATGTTCAGTCATTACAGTTATCTGTGATTTCACACCGCTGTTTTGAAGAATGACACGCATGCGTCCTGGCGGGGTTCTTCACGTATTCCCTCAACGTACTCCTCATAAAATAACGATCAAACTTCGAACTGGTAAGTTCTCGTTTAATCTTACTATTCTTCAGCTTGGGCAGTATTAAGGGTCAGAATAGCACAGGTCTCCATTTGAGATCAAATCTCACTCCTTTACAGCTGTGGTTAGATATTAAGTACTTATTTATGGAGCCATAGAGTCATAGAGTGATACAGTGTGGAAACAGGCCCCTTGGCCCAACCTGCCCACACCGGACATCGTGTCCCAGCTACACTAGTCCCACCTGCCCACGTTGGGTCCATATCCCTCCAAACCATGTCCTATCCATGTACCTGATTAACTGTTTCTTAAACGTTGGGATAATCCCTGACTCAACTACCTCCTCTGGCAGCTTGTTCCATACACCCACCACCCTTTGTGTGAAAAAGTTACCCCTCAGATTCCTATTAAATCTTTTCCCCTTCACCTTGAACCTATGTCCTCTGGTCCTCGATTCACCTACTGGGCAAGAGACTCTGTGCATCTACCCGATCTATTCCTCTCATGATCTTATGCTTCTGTGATGAATGTACTACACTAGTGATGACATCTTCATTTACTAAGGACGCTCTAGTCAAATAATATCCAGCAGGTATGTTGCAACTCGATAACAAGTTTAGAGTTGATCAATATGTGCTCATATCCATATTCAATCAGCTCGAAAATGGCAGATATCTCTTTTTGTATTGTGACTGAGATCTATGTTGGCCTCTTTCAAAACAATACACAGCAGGTGGGAGATGAAGTGATGTCCATTCCTTGTGAATGTTGGGCAAACATGCAGGAGCGGGTTGCACTTTCTGTCCTTCATTTTTGTCCATTAGTGTAATTACATGACCAATATCTCTGCTATTCTATAATAGATGCCTCTTAAGAATTTCTGAAGACTGGAGTTTCTTGTTCCTTACAATGGTACACTATTCAGCACTGCCTCTTGAGTCATCTGTTCCGTTTAATGTTATTCTTAGTCATTCAGGATGAGGCATTTGATTATTTTATAGAACCCCAAAAAAACATCTGTGTTACATTAAACTGTCCAGCCTATTTTAAAATCCTCAGTGTTCTTTCAGACCATTGCATGTTAACTGAAATCTACATTGACAGAGAAATCAAAGTTTTTTTTCTAAAAAATTATCAGTACATAGAATTGTATACAGTGCATTGCTTGAAAATTCTTCTTAGTCAAGTCTATGGGAAAGGACAAACAATTTTGCCTGCTCTCTTTGCTTTAACAACCAATAAAGAGAATGGTGAGTGGAATAAAACTTGCCTTTAACAAAGGATAAATATAACTTACAATTGGAGACCAAAGCTGAATCAGACATGATATAATAATAAACTGCTCAAATTTGCAGATGAAGAAATTAAAAATGTCATGATCTGACATGTGTCCATTTTCTTGGGAATAAAATTAAAACTGTAATTGGTTGTGAAAAAATATGTTTGAGGTTATCATTGAAAATAGTAAGATTAAACGAGAACTTACCAGTTTGAAGTTTGATCTGTATTTTATGAGGAGTTACGATGAGGGATTACGTGAAGAACCCGCTCAGAGCGCAGGCGCGGCATACTTCCAAGCAGCGGTGTGGAATCACAGATAGACACAGTTATTTTGAAGTAAACATAGTAAAGATAAGGAGACATCAATTTATTAGTTTGATCCATATAATGAGGGTGGGAGCGGAGGGCACGTAATCCCACATCGTAACTCCTCATAAAATACAGATCAAACTTCAAACTGGTAAGTTCTCGTTTAATCTTACTATTTTACTTCGGAGTCACGTGAGTGACTACGTGAAGATTTCAAAGCTCTGTGATTTCAAACCGTGTAACAGTTTCATTTCACTCACTGCCGAAGTTCTTGAGGGAGGAAGTGTTATCGTAATGAACCAATGAGTCTATTTGTAGAAAAACACAATGGTATTTTTTAAACAATAACAACAAAGAATTAAGTTGCTCCCCTGGGCTTAAATTAAATATTTGCAGTTCGTAAATCTTTACTGCAAATAAACCAGGTTTTGCCAACGGCTTATTATAAAATTTCTGAACGGTCTTTTCCCTTCCCACCATCCTGCTGTAGCCAGGATGTGGTCTATAGGCATGTCCATTCTTTAGCCGTCGACATGGATGCTGCCCTGGTGGAATAAAATTTGTACATGTTAGTGTTTATCCCAGCAGTTTCTAGCACCTGCTTGAGCCATCTCGCAATGGTTTGGCTCGTACCCCACCATAAGGTTTTTGTGACTGACCCACAAGGCTTTTCATCTCCCTCGAATATTCTGGTTGTGTCTATGTAGGATAGTAGGTGGGTCATGGCACATAACCGTGGTTCTGGTGGGTAAGCCACGACTGGATTAGGTGTTCCTGGTCTGCTCTGTTTGACCAGTCGCTGGATAACGACAGATCTGGTCTGGAGCTGTGATCATGTTGTCCAGTCGCAATAGGTGTAATGACTATACCCTCTGAGCGGATACAAGTGCCATCAACATGAGCGTCTTTAGTGTAGCTTGCTCGAGGCCGGGGGATCTGGCTGGTGGCCATTCCCTGAGATATGTCAGGACCACACTGATATCCCAAATATGGGTATACCTGGGCTTAGGGCTTGATATTGTAAATGCCCTTCATCAGTTTTACCACCAGTGGATGGGATCCCATCGCCTGTTGTCCTGGCGCTGGTTTGAGATAAGCAGAAAGAGCACTCTGCGCTGTGTTGATGGCACTGTAGCTGATCCCTACATCGTGGTGTAGATGGCCAGGAACTCCAGTATGTTGGTGGCTGTAGCTGTTGCGTATGTTGTCCATGTTTCCTGGCAGTATTTCTCCCTTTTTTGATGCTGGTTAAGTACTGCCTCTTGGTGGGGGGAGGCACATTTTCCAGAGGTTCCGCTGCGGGCCCTGATCTAAAAAGATCTTTGGGGATAATGTGCGGACCCCAAGCGTTCACCAGTCCCATATTGCGGACGTCGACTGGTGGATGCCGTGGGGTGCTGCCGTTTGGGTATCGGAGGTCTTGGTTTGCTCGTTCCAGGGCCTGCCCTCATTAGGCCGAAGGTTTTTGATGCTTCCTGCATCTCCTTCAGTTTTTTATTGAAATCTTTCCCAAATAGCAGCGCGTCCGTCTCCGCAGCTGGGGTTTTACACAAGCCAGCAAATTTGGGATTGAGGGCAGGTCTTATGTTTCCCTCCGGAGATTGTTGATCTCAAATTGTGTGGTACACATTAATGCCAGCACATCCTGCTGGCAGGTATCCATCTCTGTGGTCTCCACGGAACGAGCAAAGGCTGTGATGGCCGACGTCAGGAGCCTTAGGATCCGCTGTAGCTTGAGTTCTTGGGACCGGATGTGTGACCCCACATGCCCCCAGATTTGGCTGTTGACACTTTTTACTTTGAGGGCCTCACAGTTTTCTGGTGCTGTGTGTTGTTTCAGCACCTCAGCGAGCACCTTTTCCAGTAATGGTTTATTGGATAGATGGTTGATGCTGGCTGCCATTCTTGGTTCCAGCGGTGCTCCAGCCCGTGAGGTTGCTACAAAGTGGTCCACCACACCCAACAGCTCTTCCTGTTCCTGCACCCCTGGCATACTCCCGAATTCGTCCGCCTGCCCCTGTTCCAGACCAGCCCAGCCCTGGTCACCAATGCTAGCCTCCAGTAATGAGGGAGCAGAGGGCAGTGCATGAAACACTGTAGAGGGGGTGCCTGACCTCCCTCCGCGAGAGCGCTCTTTTTTTTTTTTTTTTTTTTTTTTTTTTATTATTACATTGTCTCCAATACTTTTTGCTTTTTTTTTTTTTTTAAACTAGATAGAACTAAAGAGATAGATGAAGTAGAGAAAGAAAAGAAAGAGAAGGAAAACAAAAACAAAAACAAAAACAAAAAAAAAAAAAAAAGGAAAAAGATAGTTAAAGAAGAATGGAAAAATGTATTAAAATAAAAAAGACTTCATTCGAGATATATTCGTACATTTCAGAGTATAGTATTTCATCCATTCTTTAGCCCGCGTGCTAGTCAGGTTCCTGTGCTGAACCATTCTGACCCTTTAAGTAATCAATAAAAGGAGACCATGTTCCAACGAATAATTCCTGTTTGTCCAACAGGGAAAATCTGATTCTTTCCACGTTTAAGGTCTCCGTCATTTCTATAATCCACATTTTGATTGTGGGGGCCGTAGGGCCTTTCCAAAATTTTAGAATTAATTTTTTTCCTGTTATTAAACTATAATCAATAAAGTTTCTTTGTGTTGTTCTAAGTGTTTGATTTAATTCTAATATTCCGAGTATTATTAATTTTGGATCTGGGTCCAATTGTGTGCTGGTTACTTTAGATATTATACTAAAAATATTTACCCAGAATTTTTTAATTTTTATACAGTTTGCAAACATATGAGATAATGTAGCTTCTAAATGTTGACATTTATCACATATAGGTGAGATATGTTGAAAAATTTTATGTAGTTTTGTTTTTGAATAATGTAACCTATGTATTACTTTAAATTGTATTAGAGAATGTCTGGCGTTTAGTGAACACTGATGTATGTGTTGCAAACTTTCTTCCCAAGTATCTTTCGTTATTACTTGATTTAATTCTTTTTCCCATGTTTGTCTGTGTAAGTCCGTCGAAGGAATGTCACTGTCTAATAAGATATTATATATATAAGATATTAATTTTTCTGTATTAGGATGTTTGTTCCAACATTCATCAAGAATTTCTGAATTTCTAATTCGAAAATTTTGGGAGTTCGATTTTACATAATCTCTAAGTTGAAGATATCTGAAATAATAATTTCCTCGAAGTCCATAAGTCTGTTGCAACTCCTGAAATGTCAGAAAAGTGCCTTCCTTGTAAAGTTGTCCCATATTTTTAATTCCATAATTCTTCCATTGTGTAAAACCCCCGACCAACCATGAAGGCTTAAACAAAGGATTATTCACAATTGGAAGAAAAAGTGATAAATTATCTAATTTTAATGTCTTTTTTCATTGTTTCCAAATTCGTATAGCACTAAATATTATAGGGTTTTCCCTATAAATTTTTTTGTTTAATTTAGTAGCAAATAATATCGAACCGATATCAAAAGGTAAACAATCTTCCTTTTCCATTTTTAACCAGTCTGGTTGATGATCTATTTCTTCCAACCAGAAATTCATATTTTTAATGTTAACTGCCCAGAAATAAAACAAAAAATTGGGTAAAACCAAGCCTCCATTTATTTTTGATTTACACAAGTGTCTTTTGTTTATCCTATGATTCTTATAATCCCAGATAAAATCATTAACAATAGAGTCCAATTTAAAAAAAAAGTTTTTTGCCAGATATATCGGAATTGTCTGAAAAAGATATAATATTTGCGGTAAAAAAATCATTTTTATGGCATTGATTTTGCCTACCATTGAGATAGGAAGTGTTTTCCAGTATTGAATATTCTTATGTAGTTTGTTCAGTAATGGGGGGAAATTTGCTTTAAATAATGATGTATATATCTTAGTTACATAAATACCTAGATATTTAAATTTTTCATTTACTATTTTAAATGGAAATTGTTGTATTATCTGTTTGTTATGTTCCCTTATTGGCATAATTTCACTTTTATTCCAATTTATTCTGTATCCTGAAAGTGAACCAAATTGGGTTATTAGCTTTAATAAGTTTGGAATACTAATTTCTGGTTTTGTAATGTAAATTAATACATCATCTGCGTATAGATAAATTTTATTCACTGTGTCCTTTGTGTTATACCCATGTATTTCCGGATGCCCCCTAACTCTTTCTGCCAGTGGCTCAATAGCAAGCGCAAATAATAATGGAGATAATGGGCATCCTTGTCTACAACCTCTAGATAGGCTAAATTTAGATGACAACCTTTGGTTTGTAAATATTCTAGCCGTGGGATTTGTATATAACAGTTTTATCCATGTACAGAATTTCTCCCCTAGCTGCATATTTTCCATCACCGAAAATAAATAAGGCCATTCGACCTGATCAAATGCTTTTTCAGCGTCAAGTGAAATTATTGCTAGATCTTCATTAATAATTCTCTTGGAATATATAATATTAAATAATCTTCTTAGATTATAATATGAGTACCGTTTCTGAATAAAGCCTGTTTGGTCAGGGTGTATTAATTTATTCATCACTGTACTTAATCTATGCGCTAGTATTTTAGTTAAAATTTTCTGATCTGTATTTAAAAGTGCAATTGCTCTGTATGATCCCGGGTCTTCCAGATCTTTATCAGCTTTAGGAATAAGTGTTATTATTGATTCATTTAAAGTGTCTGGAAGTTTCTGTTGAGTATATATATACTCATACAGTCTTTGTAAACGTGGGCTAAGCAAATCATAAAATTTTTAATAAAATTCGGAACCTAAACCATCTGGTCCTACTGCTTTACCATTTTTTAAAGAGCCAATAGACTCCTCAATATCCTTTATCGTAATCTCCCTTTCTAATAATTCTCTATCATTTGAATCTAAACCTTTTAAATTACATTTTATTAAAAAATCTGCTATTCCTTCTGATTGTGCTACGGTTTTAGTTGAATAAAGGTTATGATAGTATTGGAGAAATCTATCATTTATGTCCTTGGGCATTTTTAATAATTCTCCTGTCTCTGTTCTAATTTTATGAATTGTTTTTTCCCCTTCCATTTTTCGTAACTGACGTGCTAATAATTTTTGTGGTTTGTCTCCAAATTCAAAATGTAATTGTTTGGTTTTTTGATAAAGTTTTATTACTTGTTCTGAATACATTTTATTTAATTTATATTTCAATACAGCAATTTTATTATGTTTTAAAGTAGATGGCATTCTCGCATTTTCTATATCTAGTTGCTTGATTTCACTTTCTAATGTTTGTTGCTTAATCCTGTTCTCTTTATTATAAAATGCTTGAGCAGAAATTAATGTACCTTGAACATACGCTTTAAACGTTTCCCACATAAGAGAAGTAGGTGTGTCAGGGTTGTCATTTACCTCAAAAAATATTTGAATCTGTTTAATAATATATTCCTGGCATGATCTTTCGTTCAAAATTTGTGGGTTAAATCTCCAATATGCTTGTTTCTCGGACATTCCATTTAATTTAATCATGAATGTTACAGGTGCGTGATCTGAGATTATAATGTTATGGTATTTTGAATTATAAATAAATGGGATAAACGTAGAGTCAACTAAAAAATAATCTATTCTTGAGTATGTTTTGTGTACTGGTGAGTAAAATGAATATTCCCGTCCAGTTGGGTTTTCTATTCTCCAGACATCCTTAATATTAGTGGTATTAATAAATGAATTTAGAAATACACTTGATTGAGATTTTACTTTTTTTTGCTTTGATGATCTATCTAAGTATGAATCTAATGTACAATTGAAGTCTCCTCCAATTATTAATTTATATTGTGTAAATTCAGGAATTTTATTAAATGTTTTATTAAAAAACTTGGGGTTATCAAAATTAGGCCCATAAACATTAAGAAGAATCACTTTTTCTCCATTTAACTCTCCAACTAATATAATATATCTACCATCAATATCCACTATTGTTGAAGAGTTCTTAAAAGGTATTCCTTTACGAATTAGTATTGCAACTCCTCTGGACTTATGGGAAAAGGAGGAATGATATGATTCAGCGATCCACCTAGCTTTAAGTCTATGTTGAGATTCCTTTTTAAGGTGTGTTTCTTGAAGAAATATTATATCTGTTTTGATTAAATTTAGATGTGCCAAAACTTTACCTCTCTTAATTGGTTCATTGATTCCCTTGACATTCCAACTACAAAATGTTATTCCCTGACCCCCTCTTGTCATATTAACATCTTGCATATTGTTTCTAAGGTGGTCTATAACCGAGCAGAAGGTACAACACATAGAACCTGACCCTGCTCCCGAACCTCAAGTAGATGAATTTAAAATCATATACATCGCTCTTCCGAACACATCTCCTTGTATTAGTCTTATTTTTCCATTCAAACATTAAGTTATAAAAATATTTAAAGTGAAAAAAGTGATAGAGTTGGTTAGTATAGGGTGAAAGAAAAAGAACTACATCTACAATTAGTGTAGTTAGTGATAGCCACACTAACGTGGCTAGAATTCTAAAGACTTCCGTAGCCTTTGTAAAAAAAAAAATTTCCAGCTCCGTGCCCGAAGAAAAAAAAAAAAGATTATTTCTAACATTCAAATAACTTCTTTGGGAGTAACAAACTTATTTACATACCCATACATACACACACACAATATACATATACATATATATACATATATATATATATATATATATATATATATATACCCATATGTATACATACATAAGCACGTAACCCTGCAGAAAAGTTCAAAAACAACAAAAATTCACAACGTTATTATTCTCACATATCATATTAATTTTTTCGCTAAATCTATAAATTTAATTTTAAATCGAAAAATAAAGAGAAAAACCGTTAAACTTTTTTAATGACGTAGGCTAATTTACCTCTTGCATATCTTCCTATATAATATAAGTATGTAATTCATTTCTACGTTAATCGAAGACTATTAATTATTAATCATTGTTATCAATCATATACAGTATTAAATTTTTATGAGAAATGTTAATGTTAATAATTTTAGTGGTAATATAGATATTTAATAAGTATTAGTTGTTACATATATAGTTAGGTATGAATATACAGATAATAATATTGATTAATAAACAAAAATACAAAGATCACGGTTTTATCCAATGTCCTCCGTCCATTTCGGTTTCCGAATGTCCTTAAAGCTCTTAAAAGAACTTTAAAGGTCCTTTTAGATCTGGCTTGACTCCTAAGGAGTAATGTAAATTCTTCAGTCTATGGTCATGTTACCGACTTCTTTGGCATATTCCAGTGCTTTTTCATGGTCTGTAAAAAAGTGCTCCTTGGACTTGTAGAAGACTCTTAGTCTTGCGGGGTAAAACAAGCTGTATTTCAAATCAGGTACATTCTTCAGTATTCTCTTTGTCTCAGTGAACAGCGCTCTTTTCTTGAAGACTTCTGCCGGATAATCTCGGTAAATACTGAATCTCACACCTTCAAAAAGGAGCTGTCCGCCTCGAACAATTTTCTTCATTATATCATCAAATTCATGATCCAATTGCACCTTTACGATAATTTGTCTTGGATGGGCATCATCTTGTGTACGACGTCGCTGCGCTCTATGAGCTCGACCGAGTGAAGGTTTGTGATCCAATTTTAAGGCTTTTTGTAATAGGTCTGCCACAAAATCCCGAGTGCCCATTTCCTTCTCACTTCCTTCTTTCACCCCTACAATTCTTAGATTCTTACGTCTTTGACGCCCCTCCAAATCAGTACACTTATCACTTAATTTGATCACCATATCGGAGAGGCGTTGGTTTTCAATAAGGAGTCGACTTACAGTTTCCGCACTTGTGGTCGCCCATTTCTCAAGTTCGGTTATCGCTGTTCTATGTTGATCAAGTTCGTGATGAATGGGTCCACCTCCGTTTTAACCTTCGTTTCCACCGAAACGAGCCTGGTTTCCAGCACTTCCATCTGATCCTTGATCTCTTCCTCCCTCGTCCTCTTCCAGATTTCCAGCATTTTTTGAACGGTAAAAAGCATTTCTGCTTTAAAATCTACCTTAAAAGAGTCAAGTTCCTCTTTAAACTTCTCTCCAAACTTCTCTCCAAAGGTTTTCATTTCGGCAGCGAGAAAGATTTTAAGATCCTCCATTTCAGACCTTTTCTGTTTCATTTTCTTCGGAGGGTCTTCCTGGGCCGTCGGTGTAACTGAGGCCGAGGCCTCTGTAGGGCCTTCCTCTTCCTTCTGCGGTTTCCCTTTACCGGCTTTTTTTTGTGTCCAACGGGGGGGGGTATGTTGTAACGACATACCATAAAGTCGCGCGCCTGATGACGTCACGCAGGCAGCCGTTCAGATCGCGATCGCTGCAGGTAAGACCCGATTTTCTCCCGTTTTTAATTTCTTCGGCACGGAGCTAGTTGGCGCTGGACTCAAGCCTCCATAGCGCCACCGGAAGTCTCGAGAGAGCGCTCTTTCTGCGCATCTCGCTGGAGCTGCTCCAATAGCTGTTGGATGCAGCTCAGGCGGCTGTCTCTCCTCCTTTTAGGTGGAGACATGTCCCCGTCCGACGAATCGGACGCCACCGGCCGGATGCCTGTTCGGATGGCTAGACATCCAGCCCGCAGTTCAGGCACTAGCGGGACTGGGCTCGGCGCGGTGATGGGGATAGCGGAGCGCCCGGTAATTGTTCCTACCGCCTTCTTCTGGAGCTTTTGTGCCTTGTAGTAGCGAGAGCGCCCCTCAAGCAGTGCGTCTCGCAGGCACCTGCTCCGTGAGCCGCTCCAGCGGCTCAGGCGGCTCTCTCTCCCCCCGTGCGGGTGGAGAGACGTCCCGTCCGAAATCGGGAACACCTGCCGGATGCCTCTTCGGGTGGCTATGCATCCAGCCCGCTGCTCAGGTACTAGCGGGCTGGCCTCGGCACGGTGTCGGGGAATAGCGGAACACCGGGTCGCTCCTACCGCCTGTTGCTGCCCCCCTCCCCGACGGGAAAACTTTCCTCCTTGAACGGGGGACAGTTTTGTTCCAGAGCCTTTTCTCTGCCTGTAAAAAACACAAGCAGAAAAAGGCTCCCCTGTAAAAGAAACCCGACCTCAGGTTACTCACCTGACGGTCCGTTTCATTCTGTAGGGGGAGCGCCTAACTCCCGCTGCTGCCGCTGTTGCACTGCTGGCGTAATGCCGCGCCTGCGCGCTGAGCGGGTACTTCACGTAGTCACTCACGTGACTCCGAAGTAAAATTATGCACAAGGAACTGCAGATGCTGGTTTACAAAAAAGACACACAAAATGGTGGAGCAACTCAGCAGGTCAGGCAACAACTCTGGAGAACATGGATAGGTGACATTTCAGGCTGGGTCTGAGGATAGGTCTCAACCCAAAACCTCATGTTCTCAAGAGATGGTGCCTGACCCACTGAGTTGCTCCAGGACATTGTGTGTTTTCTTGCACACAATAATTGTTTTGTTTAAATACTCAAATAGTAATGTTGGATTTCTAGGAAAGGAAAAGACCAATGCTCTGCAAAACCAAACCTGCCCACATTTGTGATAGATCCTAACTATTGCAAACATTCTCATTCATTTTTCCTAACAATTTTCTTGTGTATCTCCTAAATAACCAACAGAATCAAAGCAAAAGTATCTTGGGTAGTGAATCTGTGGAATTCATTGCCCCAGATAGTTGTGGAGGCCAAGTCAATGAAGAAGGGTCTCGACCCTTCATAACAAGAGGAGATGAGTATGGGAGCAAAGAGGTTCTTCTGCAGTTGTACAGAGTCTTATTGAGACAGCACCTGGAATATTGTGTGCAGTTTTGGTCCCCTAATTTGAGGAAGGACATTATTGCTATTGAGGGAGTGCAGCGTAGGTTTACAAGGTTAATTCCCGGGATTGCAAGACTGTCATATGCTGAGAGAATAGAAAATTAGAAAATAGGTGCAGGATTAGGCCATTCGGCCCTTCGAGCCTGCACTGCCATTCGATATGATCATGGCTGATCATCCAACTCAGTATCCCATCCCTGCCTTCTCTCCATACCCCCTGATCCCTTTAGCCACAAGGGCCACATCTAACTCCCTCTTAAATATAGCCAATGAACTGGCATCAACTACCTTCTGTGGCAGAGAATTCCACAGATTCACCACTCTCTGTGTAAAAAATGATTTTCTCATCTCGGTCCTAAAAGACTTCCCTCTTATCCTTAAACTGTGACCCCTAGTTCTGGACTTCCCCAACATCGGGAATAATCTTCCTGCATCCAGCCTGTCCAACCCCTTAAGAATTTTGTAAGTTTCTATAAGATCTCCCCTCAATCTTCTAAATTCTAGCGTGTACAAGCCGAGTCTATCCAGTCTTTCTTCATATGAAAGTCCTGCTATCCCAGGAATCAGTCTGGTGAACCTTCTCTGTACTCCCTCTATGGCAAGAATGTCTTTCCTCAGATTAGGAGACCAAAACTGTACGCAATACTCCAGGTGTGGTCTCACCAAGACCCTGTACAACCGCAGTAGAACCTCCCTGCTCTTATACTCAAATCCTTTTGCTATGAATGCTAACATACCATTCGCTTTCTTCACTACCTGCTGCACCTGTATTCCTACTTTCAATGACTGGTATACCATGACACCCAGGTCTCGTTGCATCTACCCTTTTCCTAATCGGCCACCATTCAGATAATAGTCTACTTTCCTGTTTTTGCCACCAAAGTGGATAACCTCACATTTATCCACATGATACTGCATCTGCCATGTATTTGCCCACTCACCCAACCTATCCAAGTCACCTTGCAGCCTCCTAGCATCCTCCTCACTGCTAACACTGCCCCCCAGCTTCGTGTCATCCGCAAACTTGGAGATGTTGCATTCAATTCCCTCATCCAGATCATTAATATATATTGTAAATAGCTGTGGTCCCAGCACTGAGCCTTGCGGTACCCCACTAGTCACTGCCTTCCATTCTGAAAAGGACCCGTTTACTCCTACTCTTTGCTTCCTGTCTGCCAGCCAGTTCTCTATCCACATCAATACTGAACCCCCAATACCGTGTGCTTTAAGTTTGTATACTAATCTCTTATGTGGGACCTTGTCGAAAGCCTTCTGAAAGTCCAGATATAACACATCCATTGGTTCTCTCTTATCCACTCTACTAGTTACATCCTCGAAAAATTCTATAAGATTCGTCAGACATGATTTACCTTTCATAAATCCATGCTGACTTTGTCCAATGAAGTCACCACTTTCCAAATGTGCTGCTATCCCATCTTTAATAACTGACTCCAGAATTTTCCCCACCACCGATGTTAGACTAACTGGTCTGTAATTCCCAGTTTTCTCTCTCACTCATTTTTTTAAAAGTGGGGTTACATTAGCTACCCTCCAGTCCTCAGGAACTACTCCAGAATCTAAAGAGTTTTGAAAAATTATCACTAATGCATCCACTATTTCTGCGGCTACTTCCTTAAGTACTCTGGGATGCAACTTATTTGGCCCTGGGGATTTATCGGCCTTTAATCCATTCAATTTACCTAACACCACATCCCGGCTAACCTGGATTTCACTCAGTTCCTCCATCTCATCCCTTGCTATTTCCGGCAGATTATTTATGTCTTCCATAGTGAAGACAGAACCAAAGTAGTTATTCAATTGGTCTGCCATGCCATGATCAATTCGCCTGTTTCTGACTGCAAGGGACCTACATTTGTTTTAACTAATCTTTTCCTCTTCACATATCTATAAAAACTTTTGCAGTCAGTTTTTATGCTCCCTGCCAGTTTTCTTTCATAATCTATTTTCCCTTTCCTAATTAAGCCTTTTGTCCTCCTCTGCTGGACTCTGAATTTCTCCCAGTCCTCTGTTAGGCTGCATTTTCTGGTTAATTTGTACGTTTCATCTTTTGTTTTGATACTATCCCTGATTTCCCTTGTTATCCACCGATGCACTACCTTCCCTGATTTATTATTTTGCCAAACTGGGATGAACAATTGTTGTAGTTCATCCATGCAGTTTTTAAATGCCTTCCATTGCATATCCACCATCAACCCTTTAAGAATCATTTGCCAGTCTATCTTGGCCAATTCACGTCTCATACCCTCAAAGTCACCTTTCTTTAAGTTCAGGACCCTTGTTTCTGAATTAACAATGTCACTCTCCATCCTAATGAAGAACTCAACCATATTATGGTCACTCTTGCCCAAGGGGCCACGCACAACAAGACTGCTAACTAACCCTTCCTCATTACTCAATACCCAATCTAGAATAGCCTGCTCTCTCGTTGGTTCCTCTACATGTTGGTTTAGAAAACTATCCCGCATACATTCCAAGAAATCCTCTTCCTCAGCACCCCTGCCAATTTGATTCACCCAATCTATATGTAGATTGAAGTCACCCATTATAATTGTTTTACCTTTGTTGCACGCATTTCTAATTTCCTGTTTGATGCCATCCCCCACTACTACTGTTAGGTGGCCTGTACACAACTCCCACTAGCATTTTCTGCCCCTTAGTGTTTCGCAGCTCTACCCATATCGATTCCACATCCTCCAAGCTAATGTCCTTCCTTTCTATTGCGTTAATCTCCTCTCTAACCAGCAACGCAACCCCACTTCCTTTTCCTTTCTGTCTATCCCTCCTGAATATTGCATATCCCTGGATGTTCAGCTCCCAGCCTCAGTCACCCTGGAGCCATGTCTCCGTGATCCCAACTATATCATATTCATTAATAACTATCTGCACATTCAACTCATCCACCTTATTACGAATGCTCCTTGCATTACGATACAAAGCCTTCAGGCTTGTTTTTACAACACTCTTACCCCTTATACAATTATGTTGAAAAGTGTCCCTTTTTGATTTTTGCCCTGGATTTGTCTGCCTGCCACTTTTACTTTTCACCTTGCTACCTATTGCTTCTACCTTCATTTTACACCCCTCTGCCTCTCTGCTCTTGCACCCATCCCCCTGCCACAGTAGTTTAAATCCTCCACGACAGCACTAGCAAACACTCCCCCAAGGACATTGGTTCCATTCCAGCCCAGGTGCATACCGTCCTGTTTGTACTGGTCCCACCTCCCCCAGAACTGGTTCCAATGCCCTAAAAATTTGAATCCCTCCCCCTTGCACCATTTTTCAAGCCACGTATTCATCTGCAATATCCTCCTATTTCTACTCTGACTAGCCCGTGGCACTGGTAGTAATCCAGAGATTATTACATTTGATGTCCTACTTTTAAGTTTATGTCCTAGCTCCCTAAATTCACCATGTAGGACCTCATCCCTTTTTTTACCTATATCGTTGGCGCCAATGTGCACCATGACAACTGGCTGTTCACCCTCCCCCTCCAGAATGTTCTGCAGCCGTTCAGTGACATCCCTGACCCTTGCACCAGGGAGGCAACATACCATCCTGGAGCCTCGTTTGCGGCCGCAGAAACGCCCATCTATTCCCCTTACAATTGAATCCCTATTACTATTGCCCTTCCACTCTTTTCCCCCCCCTCATGTGCCACAGAGCCACCCATGGTGCCATGAACTTGGCTGCTGCTGCCTTCCGCTGATGAGCCATCTCCCCCAACAGTATCCAAAATGGTATACCTGTTTAGGAGGGAGATGACCGCAGGGGACTCCTGCACTACCTGCCTACTGCTTTGCTGGCTATTGGCCACCCGTTCCCTTTCTGTCCTCTTACCTTTTACCTGCGGTGTGACCAACTCGCTGTACGTGCTATTCACGACTTTCTCAGCATCATGGATGCTCCAGTATGAATCCAACCGCAGCTCCAACCGTTCAATGCGGTCTGCCAGGAGCTGCAGCTGTACACACTTCCTGCAAACGTAGTCACCAGGGACACCGACCATATCCCTGATCTCCCACATGTTGCAGGCTGAGCAAACCACGGGGCCAATCTCTACTGACATAGCTTACTCCCAAATTAAATCAACTCCCTCACACTATAAAAATCTTTATCCTTTAAACTGTACCTTTACTAATAAATACTGTACCCTTAACTCACAGAACCCTCAACTCACTGAATGGAGCGTCTGGGCTTGAATACTCTGGAGTTTAGAAGGATGAGAGGTAATCTTATTGAGACATATAAGATTATTAAGGGTTTGGACACGCTAGAGGCAGGAAACATGTTCCCGATGTTGGGGGAGTCCAGAACCAGGGGCCACAGTTTAAGAATAAGGAGTAAGCCATTTAGAACGGAGACGAGGAAACACTTTTTCTCACAGAGGGTTGCGAGTCTGTGGAATTCTCTGCCTCAGAGGGCGATGGAGGCCGGTTCTCTGGATACTTTCCTGCCTTCACCCCATATCCCCTGACTCTGCTATCTATAAGAGCTAGATAGCAGAGTCAGGGGATATGGGGGAGAAGGCAGGAGCGGGGTACTGATTGGGGATGATCAACCATAATCACATTGAATGGCGGTGATGGCTCGAAGGGCTGAATGCCCTACTCCTGTCTTTTATCTATTGACCTGAAATTTCACCTATTCATTTTCTCCAGAGATGCTGTCTGACCCTCTGAGTTACTCCAGCTTTTTGTGTCTATCTTCGGATTAAACCAGCATCTGCAGTTCCATCCTACACAATATTTTTAAGGTGGGGATTGGCAGATTCTTGATTAGTAAGAGTATCACGGGTTATGGGACGAAGGCAGGAGATTGGAATTGAGAGAGGAAGGTAGATATAAGAAGGTTGAGTATACAGGGTCTTGGTGAGACCACACCTGGAGTATTGCGTACAGTATTGGTCTCCTAATCTGAGGAAAGACATTCTTGTCATAGAGGGAGTACAGAGAAGGTTCAGACTGATTACTGGGATGGCAGGACTTTCATATGAAGAAAGACTAGATGAACTCGGCTTGTACTCGCTAGAATTTAGAAGATTGAGGGGGGATCTTATAGAAACTTACAACATTCTTAAAGGGTTGGACAGGCTAGATGCAGGAAGATTGTTCCCGATGTTGGGGAAGTCCAGAACAAGGGGTCACAGTTTAAGGATAAGGGGGAAATCTTTTAGGACCGAGATGAGAAAAACATTTTTCACACAGAGAGTGGTGAATCTGTGGAATTATCTGCCACAGAAGGTAGTTGAGGCCAGTTCATTGGCTATATTAAAGAGGGAGTTAGATGTGGCCCTTGTGGCTAAAGGGATCAGGGGGTATGGAGAAAAGGCAGGTACAGGATACTGAGTTGGATGATCAACCATGATCATATTGAATGGCGGTGCAGGCTCGAAGGGCCGAATGGCCTACTGCACCTATTTTCTATGTTTCTATGTTTCTAGATGAGCCACGATTGATGATGAACCTATGAACTTGGGTAGTGTACGAAATGCCAACCAATTTACTGTTTGCCAACTTTGTGCAACAACCCTTGATTCAGACTAAAAGAGACTGAAGAAGGGTCTCAAGCCAAAACATCACCCATCCCTTCTCTCCAGAGATGCTGCCTGTCCCACTGAATTATTACAACACTTCATGTCTAGCCCTTGATTCAGATTGGTTTCACTAATTGTTTCGCCAAGTGCTGATGACCTTCTTGCTAGTGACCCACACACAGTCACTGAATAACTTTGAATGCAGCGATCCTAACAGCGACCCTACCATATATTTTCCTAGCCTGGCCTTCATGGATGAGTTCCAGATGACTGATTATGTTTACAATTGAGCAAATCTGTCAGGAGTTTGCTACAGAACAAAATGGAGTAATTTAATTTCTTGAACTTTCCAGACAACCTCTTTGTTGCATTTAGCATAACAAGCATCTGACTATGCAGAACAAACCTGGAACATGAAGGGATTGCAATGCTACTTTGATGTGCCTTTCAGAAAGACTTGAGAATTCCCAAACGCTTCCTTTATTTGTAGTTCTATGACAGAAAGATTAAATGCATAAATTGCTGGGGATGATCACAGCAGGTCAGATAACATCTGTGGGAGAGAGACAAGGGTTTATGTCTCAAATCCTTGGAACATCATCAAAAATGAAACAGAGAAAGCAGAGTTCTAAAATGCAGAGACTGTGGAAAAGGAAAAGACTGTGAAAGGGAGTAAGGTGGGAATTATCAAATGACAAGAACAGCTCTGAAGAAGAGTCTTGACTTGAAACGTCGCCTATTCCTCCTTTCCATAGATGCTGCTTCACCCGCTGAGTTTCTCCAGCATTTTTATCTACCTTCGATTTTTCCAGCATCTGCGGTTCTTTCTTAAACAGACTTATTAAATGATAAGACCAGACGAAAGAAGCTGGGAATAGGGAACAAAAGCTAGTCAGTAAATACAAACTACTTATATCAAATTGCTATTGCAATGCGGTGTGATACTGAAGTGTCGTGCTGCATTTAGCGAGGAACAGGAATAAAACTGCCTGTTACAATTAGTAACAACTCACAGACAGAGGAACCTATGAATTTGTGCACTTTAACTCCCTCTCCCATTCCCACACTGACCTTTCTGTCCTGGGCCTCCTCTATTGTCAGAGTGAGGACCAAAGCAATTCGAGGAACAGCATAATATTTCACTTGGGCCGCTTACACCCCAGCAGGTATGAATATTGACTGCTCGAGCTTCAGGTTAAGGGGCTGTCCCACTTGGGCGACCTAATTGGCCAGTTTAGAAGAGTTTAGGAGAGTTTGAAAAAATGACATGTAGAAGACCTCCTTCGACCCCCTGCGACTATGTTGAAGACCAGCTACGACTACCCACAACTAGCTACGACTAACTTCGGGAAAATTGGACACCGAATAGTGGAGAGTGAAGACGACCTCCTTCGATCTTCTTCAACCTCCCTTCGACTATGATGAAGACTATCTACGACTACGTTCAACTGCCTTCGACTACCCT
The DNA here is from genome assembly GCF_010909765.2 of Amblyraja radiata. Classification (NCBI taxonomy): domain Eukaryota; kingdom Metazoa; phylum Chordata; class Chondrichthyes; order Rajiformes; family Rajidae; genus Amblyraja; species Amblyraja radiata. The sequence continues at coordinate 6,959,518 of NC_045962.1, forward strand.
CGATTACCTACGACTAACATGCCGACCTACTACGACTAAACCTACGAGTAAAAAAGTATTGATTTTTTCCTTGGCGACCTTTTTTTATTTGTGGGCATTTTTTAACATATTGAGAAAAACGGCGCCTTGACTACACGGGGACAACTCTCGAGCATGAAGGAGAGTTACAAAGACCTCCTACGACCTCGTGTCAACCATGCTGCGAGTATGAGTCGAGGGCAAACTAGCCAGAACTCGAGGATTAGGTCGCCCAAGTGGGACAGGCCCTTAACCCTTGCTTTCCCACTCTCTCCATCCCTCCCCCATCCTAGTTATCTGACCAGTCTGACGGACCCTTGATCAGATTTGTTTCTTTGTATGCTACATTGTCTCCTTCCCCTGGCTTACAATAATCTATTCTACATTTTCTTTGAACTTCGTCCCATTTGATGTCTCATCTTCTCACCCTACATTCTTTATCACTGTGTTTCCCTCTCCCCTGAGGATCTTACATGGACAACACACACTGCCACACTGGTGAGTAAAGCAAGGCAGCTGAGGAGATTCAGAGTCTCTCTGAGGATCCTTCAGTGCTTCTTCTCTGGGGCTGTAGAAAGCATCTTGTCCGGCAACATCTCTATCTGGTTTGGGAACAGCTCTGCCCAGGACAGGAAGGCTCTGCAGAGAGTAGTGCATTCGGCCGAACGCACTATGGGAACTACACTCATGCCCCTGCAGGACCTATACACCAGGAGGTGCAGATCCAGAACCAGCAGGATTATGGGGGACCCCTACCACCCCAGCAACGGACTGTTCCAGCTGCTACAGTCAGGCAAATGCCCCCACTGTCACTCTGAAAGCAGAGAGGAGAGATGGAGTTTCTTCCCACAAGCCATCAGAACTGTAAACTCTTACCTCACCAGGGACTAATTTACTGTTGTGTTGTGTCTTTTTTTTCTAAAATGTAAATACTGATTCTGTTCTATTCTGTTCTGTTCTTTTGCACAATCCTGCAGGCATTGCCACTTTCATTTCACTGCACATCTTGTATGTATATGTGACAAATAAAGTTGACTTGACTCTCAGTCTGAAGTCTATCTTCAATGTAAACCAGCATCCGCAGTTCCTTTCTGCAAATTTATGTACACGTATATTTTATGTTGGCAGATTATATTGGTCAAATTTTTTTACAAAGTGGGAGTTTTGCTTTATTTGGAGAGGTGAAGAGTACAACCGGAAGCAAGGTACACCAAATCTTTATAAAAAATACCAGGAAATTTGGGGCACAATTATTGGAAGGACTCTTATTTATTGGATGTCAACATTGTCGGCAAGGTAGTAAGATAGGAGTTCATGGCTCATTTTTAACAGCCTAGAGAAGGTGGTAGTGATCGTGTTGAACCGTGTGTGGACATGGTGTCGAAGGACGAGAAGCCGAAGCAAAGAAGTGGAAGCCAAATAACCAAATGGAAGCGAAGCCGAAACGCCAAATAACCAAAAGCGTACGAAGCCGAAACGCCAACTATTTATTTATTTCTTTATTTATTTTAATATTTATTTCGAACAGAATAAAAGAATAAAAAGCAAGTGTGAAACAGCATACAAAAAACAAAACAAAAATATGTATAAAGTGTCATAATCAATATCTATAAATAAATGAAATCATATGTGTCCGAAAAGGAGCAGGAAGAAGCCAAAGCTTATTAATTCCCACCCCTTATTCAACTGCTTGTAATTATCTTATACAAATTTAGTAGCTATATGTTGACCATATGTACACCAGCCACTATATGTACACCAAATTATTTACATTTGAAAACTAATCAAATATTTACAAAGCCATACAAAAAAGAAAAAAAGAAAAAGAAAAGAAAAAACCCTCATATACTGTATCTTAGTCATATATACAACCCATCACTCTATAATCATCCTTCCCAATACAATCAGTATAACAAATATCCCACTCACAATCACTCATCCCAATATCCTTTTAAACAAGTGTTTTTGTACATCTTTTTAAACTGAATTATGCTTGTGCTAAGTTTAACTAACCGAAAGTGTGGGAAAATGACCCCCACCCTCCCGTCTCCACCGGCCAGTGATGTGATGGACACTAGGGTCTGGAGCACTGCTGACATGTCCCGCCCCCCAGCGACGCCATATCCGTTATTTGACTTTTCTGTTGAGCGGCCGTTCGGTTAGTTGGCTTGTAGGCATCTAACCTTTCGGGTAGATGGCGTTTTGGCAGAACAGCCATTTGGGGGTTTGCGTTTAGGTGACGCAGCCTTTCAGTTAGTTGGCTTTTAGGCGACCTGCCCTTTCGGTTAGTTTGCATTTAGGCATCCCACCCTTTCGGTTAGTTGGCGTTTCGGCTTCGTATGCTTTCAGTTATTTGGCATTTCGGCTTCGCTTCCATTCGGTTATTTGGCTTCCGCCTCTTTGCTTCGGCTTCAAGTCCTTCGATGCCACGTCCGGGTACCGTGTTGAACTGCTACAGGTGTTGTGGTGGAGAATACAGAATACGCAGAATACACCTACAAAGAAATGCACGTACCCTGCGTTATACATTTCATTTCTACCCCCAACTGATACCGTTTCTTCTCCACCAAATCCACCTACTGCCTTGCTCTGCTGCCTCTGACATCTCCTTTACGGCCTAACACAAACTCTGCCCGTGAATTCCGAGCTCTTCAATAGCGAGGTGGTGGATCTCGCTATGAAACGTCTACAACCCACCTCTACTAGACGTACTCTTGCTCTCCATCCTCACTGCTCAACCTCTGCTGCCAACTCTACACCTCAGCCTTTTCCTTTCATCAGCCTCATCCACTATGTTCTCCCAAGGCACCGTCAGTTCTATAAAATACCTTATCCGCTGACTAACTGACCATAACGCTATATCAGGCCTCAAACTAGTACTAATTATTTCCTGTGGAACAACAAGCTTTCCTCCCAAATCCCAATCATTGGCTCCCCGTAACTGGCCTGACTCATACCTGTCTGAAAACTTCCCTCCTCCACTTTTCTCCCCCTCATGGACAAAATGAATCGCTACACTCCCAGTCCTGATGCCTGCTGAATTCACCTGTGCTGTCCTCTTCTCAATTGCTGCAGCCAAGCACTTCAAGACCTGGCTATGCCGCCAAGTACACTGACCCTGAGAAGGGCTAGTCCTACATCCTGACAAAACATGCTTCAACATTGCTACCTCTGAACACAAGGGACACGCTGGATCCCCACCTACCCATTGTTTGAGGTCCGCGGTGATGGCAGCGCATCATAGACTGCCCTGATAAGGAAACATATGCCCCTGTCCCACTTAGGAAACCTGAACGGAAACCTCTGGAGACTTTGCGCCCCACCCAAGCTGGTTGCGATGCTAGTTGAAGGTGGTTGCCGGAGGTTGCAAGTAGTGGAAGGTAAGACCTGCAAGTCCGGCAACCACCTTCAACTAGAATCGCAACCGGCTTCGACTAAAAAATTACCGATTTTTAAAACAGCAACCTATTTTTGAAATAATCGCCGGAACATAGAAGAAGTGGAAACCACTTTCGACCATTAGGGAGACTGACAAAAACCTCCTAGAACCTCCGGGAACAGCACAGAAAACTTGGGTGGGGCGCAAAGTCTCCAGAGGTTTCCGTTCAGGTTTCCTAAGTGGGACAGGGGCATTACATGACCCACCTCCATGCACCACAGGCCCCTCCAGCTAAACCTCCTCTTTTCTACACTTTCCCAGTTCATCCACTGTCCCTGCTTAGCCTGAGCCACTGCCCTTAAACATCTCACTGTTTCCTCCTGACAAGGTACCTGCTCTACAATCACTTTCCTCCCCTCTGGTGGACCTGCCTTACTCCACACTGGTTTCCCTGTGCTCAGCTACATCACCCATCCATGTTCTACAGAGATGCTGCCTGACCTGACAAGTAACTTCAATACTTTCACCTACAGTTATGTTGTGCTGGGACTACAGAACACCATGAGGACTTGTGATCCACTGATTGCCTCAGGCTTGACCTTCCATTGTGCAGTTCCTTACAGAAACCACTAGGTTTTATGGAATGTAATTCGGCACAACTCACCATGCCAAACATCTTTCAGTGAAATTCATGCACCATTGGAGAAAGTCTTGGTGCCCACCTACAGAATGTGGTGGAATTATTTATATATGTTGTATCAGAGAACAACTTGCCATGGTATCTGTGTTCTTCAGTCTGAAGAAGGGTCTCGACCAGGAACGTCACCTATTCCTTTTTCTCCAGAGATGCTGCCTGTCCCGCTGAGTTACTCCAGCTTTTTGTGTCTATCTTCGGTTTAAACCAGCATCTGCAGTTCCTTCCTATACACTTGCTATGGTGCCTATGTGCATTCAGCCCACAATGGTGAGAAACGGCGGAGGACACCATGGCCACGCTTTTGGCCAGGCTGACCCTGCAATGCCACCAGAACAATCCTTAATGGTCAGGTCAGGAACCCTGCACTTGCAACAACTGGGACTCGAAAACGGTGCCAAACTCTGTATACTGTCTCAGTGTCCTACTGCTATACACTTGTACTGTGTCTGAGATAGACACAAAAAGCTGGATTAACTCAACGGGACAGGCAGCATCTCTGGAGAGAAGGAATGGGTGACATTTCGGGTTGACACCCTTCTTCAGTCTCGACCCGAAACGTCACCCATTCCTACTTCCAGAAATGCTGCCTGTCCCGCTGAGTTACTCCAGCTTTTTGCGTCAATCTTCGGTTTAAACCAGCATCTGCAGTTCCTTCATACACACTTATGTATAGTGATACTTGTACTGAACTTTATACAAAAATGAATTTCACTGTACCTCGGCACATGTGACAAATAAAGTGTCATGACCAAGAGAGAATTCTGGGCTAAGCTGGAACCTCGAGGCAATGACATATGCCCATAGATTGTGACAAGGCTTGCATACAATAACGGGCTACAAAGTGATGGTGTTTAGTGCTAACAATGGATCCCACCCCAGTCAACTCAATGCATTCTACGCCCACTTTGACCAGAAGGTCAGTGGTGGAATACCATTACCTGCCACTCTCAGGTACTGCCACACTAATAGAAAGATTAAACGAGAACTTACCATTTGAAGTTTGATCTTTATTTCATGAGAAGTTGGAGTGAGAGACTATGTGAAGAACCCGCCAGCCCGCATGCGCGGCAATCTTCAAAGCAACTGTATGAAACCACAGACCATTTGCACCAAATTAAACTATAGAAAGATTAATAATGCTTGATTTACCGAATGATCTTTATGAGATTCAGAATTGGGAGTGGAGGGGACGTAGTCTCTCACTCCAACCTCTCATAAAATAAAGATCAAACTTCAAACGGTGAGTACTCGTTTAATCTCTCTATTTTATATCAAAATCTCATGATGAGACTACGTGAAGCCTTTGAAGCCCTGTGGTTTCATGCAGTAAACCAATCCGTATGTGAAAACACTAAGCAGATAAACCATAAATGGTAGAAAGGACATGGGCCATTAACAACATGATGCTAACTTTATATACATGTACATTGCCCTTAATTGGACCACAGTCCCAATTGCCTTTGGGTTAGACAATAGCTCATGCAAAACTTTTCAGCATTCTATCTGCAATCGTCCAGACATGTTCAACGAAACTTTATAACTTCTGAAAGTGCACTTATCTGAGCCTCCTGCTGTTGCAAGAAAGTGATCAAAGGGGAATATCCATTCTATTGGCTGCTGACGATCCAGCCACCCTGGTAGAGTGTGATTTGAAACGATTTGTATTCACTCCTGCTTTCAGTTGCTTACACTCTATCCACCTTGAAATAGTCTGCACCAACAATCTCTTGTGAAACTACTATATAACTATGAAGACACTTATCCTTCTTCTCATAGGTTCTTAGTAACCTCAATGTACCTTTTGTACATAATAAACACCCCAATCTCTGATCTGGTGGGTATGCTGTCAACTCCAACTTGTGCCCAACTGTGCCTGTTTTGCTTTATGAGTTCATTCACATAAAATGCTCCCCTCTTGTCAGATATGACCGAGAGATTCAGACGGAGATTGTGTAAAGACTGTGCTCTTCATGCTGAAATCAGTGTCATAAGCATGACTAACTTGAGTACCTGCTCCAACGTTAGGGATACAGCTGATGATAATCTGCATAAAAATGTATACTGATTACACATTCCACGCTACTTGTATCTAGGCTTTAGAGTGTTCATATAAAAGACAGCTTCCATAACCTTAGTCAACAGTGGGTGAATAACCAATCATTTATTGTCCCACTTATAGTACTAGATACAACGACAAAGCCGTACGAGCAGTGTTAATTGCGCTATAACATAGTCGCTTCTCTTAAACCCAAACTGAAAGAAAACCACAAACCTCTGCTACTTCTGTTTAAAAGTAGCTCACATGTGTCTCTTCACAAAACTTTCCATACAACCATGCAGTGATAGATGCACGAGAAATAGGTAGAACTAGCCACCGCTCGTGTCTTCGAGCAAATATAGGAGCTTCTTTCAGCGGACTTATTTACAATGGAAGCCATGGTTGAGTAGGCACTATTTGGCACCATTATAATTCATGTTGCCTCATCTTGAATTATCTTAGGAGGCATCTACTGATTAATACCCTGAATCCTCTCTGTGGGTAGGGTCCGAGACATATCTGCAGAGTTTATGACAAAACCTAAATATGTAATAGATAATGCCGGCTCCAGTATGGACTTTCCTGGATGAATAACAAACCCTAGATATTCTAGGAGTGCCTTGGTTGCTGAAACAGCTAACTCTGTGACACATGATCTCTTCCCTACAATAAGCATGTCCTCTATAAACTCCATGACAAAATGCCCTTTAGATCTGAGTAGGACAACATTGATCTTAGAATCTTTGTAAATAGACTAGGGCTAGTCAACCCCTTAGGTAGAGCCTAAAATTTCCACAACTGGCCTTGCCAGATGAACCTCAGATATATCCTGTGACTCTCTGCCTCAGAGGGCGGTGGAGGTGGGTTCTCTGGATGCTTTCAAGATAGAGCTAGATGGGGCTCTTATAGGTAGCAGAGTCAGGGAATATGGGGAGAAGGCAGGAACGGGGAAGTGATTGTGGATGACCAGCTATGAATGGCGGTGCTAGCTCGAAGGGCTGAATGGCCTACTCCTGCACCTATTGTCTATTGTCTATTGTCTATTGTCTCATGTATTGATATGGAAAGTTATGCAGCTTCAAGATCGATTGAGGCCCTAAAGCAATCCGCTGTAATAGTAAGATTAAACGAGAACTTACCAGTTCGAAGTTTGATCGTTATTTTATGAGGAGTACGTTGAGGGATTACGTGAAGAACCCCGCCAGGGCGCATGCGTGTCATTCTTCAAAGCAGCGGTGTGAAATCACAGATAACTGTAATGACTGAATATAGTAAGATTAGAGAAGAAAATACCAGTTGAGTATATGATCAAGGGTGGGAGCGGAGGGCACGTATTCCCTCAACGTACTCCTCATAAAATAACGATCAAACTTTGAACTGGTAATTTGTGTCTTATATCTTTACCAAAAACAAATTAGATGGTGACAGTCGCATCATCATCGAATTGACCAAATTGAATACATTGTACTATATATTCAGTACAAAATGGGAACTGGTAACTGCTAAAGGACTGATTTCCAAAGGCTACTCCATGGCTAGCATCGATCTAAAAGATGCTTACTACACGGACTGATCACAAACGTTATTTTTAAAAATTCAACAGGATGGGGCAGCTCTGGCAGTATAGAGCTCTACCAAATGCATAATCATATGATCATACTAATTGTGGGCTTAAATTTGGAGTTGGCCTAACTAGCTGTAACAGCCACCATACAATTGGGTGAAAACTGGGGTTATCATCCATCCAGTTAAATCTAAACTAACACCCACCAACATAATATTAAGATTAAACGAGAACTTACCAGTTTGAAGTTTGATCTGTATTTTATGAGGAGTTATGATGAGGGATTACGTGAAGAACCCGTTCAGCACGCATGCGCGGCATACTTCAAAGCAGCGGTGTGGAATCACAGATAGACACAGTTATTGAAGTAAACATAGTAAAGACAAGGAGAAGGTACACAAAATTGCTGGAGGAACTCAGCGGGTGCAGCAGCATCTATGGAGCGAAGGAAATAGGCGACGTTTCGGGCCGAAACCCTTCTTCAGACAAGGAGACATCAGTTTATGAATTTGACCCATATTATTGAGGGTGGGAGCGGAGGGCACGTAATCCCTCATCGTAACTCCTCATAAAATGCAGATCAAACTTCAAACTGGTAAGTTCTCGTTTAATCTTACTATTTTACTTCGGAGTCACGTGAGTGATTCCGTGAAGATTTCAAAGCTCTGTGATTTCAAACCGTGTAACAGTTATTACTACATCACTGCCGAAGTCTTTGAGGGAGGAAGTGTGTTATCGTACCAACCAATGAATCTATTTGTAGAAAAACACAATGGTATTTTTTAACAATAACAACAAAGAAATTAAATTGCTCCCCAGGGCTTAAATTAAATATTTGCAGTCTGTAAAATCTTTCCTGCAAATCAAACAGGTTTTGCCAACGGCTTATTATAAAATTTCTGAACGGTCTTTCCCCCCACCATCCTGCTGTAGCCAGGATGTGGTTTATAGGCACGTCCATTCTTTTATCCGTCGACGTGGATGCTGCCCTGGTGGAATGAAATTTGTACATGTTAGTTTTTATCCCAGCAGCTTTTAGCACCTGCTTGAGCCATCTCGAAATGGCTCGTCACCCGACCATAAGGTTTTTTATGACTGACCCACAAGGCTTTTCATCTCCCTCGAGTATTTTGGTTGTGTCTATGTAGGATAGTAGGGTCATGGCACATAACCGTGTTTCTGACGGGTAAGCCCGGAATTCCACGACTGGATTAGGTGTTCCTGGTCTGCTCTGTTTGATCATTCCCTGGATAATGACAGAGATCTGGTCTGGAGCTGTGAGCATGGTGTCCAGTCGCAATAGGTGTAGTGACTGGACCCTCTGTGCAGATACAAGTGCCATCAACATTAGTGTTTTGAGCTTAGATGGTTCCAGGTTGAGGGATCTGGCTGGTGGCCATCCCCTGAGGTATGTCAGGACCACACTGACATCCCATATATGGGTGTACCTTGGTCTAGGGGGTTAGAGTTGTAAATACCCTTCATTAGTTTGACCACCAGCTGGTGGGACCCCATGGCCTGTTGTCCTGGAGCTGGTTTTATATAGACAGGCAGGCCAATTCTAGCTGTGTTGATGGCTCTGTAGCTGAGTCCTTCATCGTGGTGAAGGTTCGCCAGGAATTCCAGTACGTTGGTAACTGTAGCGGTTGAGTAGGTGGTCCCTGTATCCAAGCAGTACTTCTCCCATTTTTTGATGCTGGACAAGTGCTGTTTTTTAGTGGATGTTCGGAGGGATGCTGACATGGTGTCGACGGTTTGTTATGATAATCCCAGTCCCAGAAGTGGTTTGTGCAGAATCTGCAACCCAGGAGTTTGATTTTTTCATGGCACGGGTGGCTTGTGCCTGACACTGGGTGTTAATAACTCTGGGTCACTGGGGAATACCATCTGAGTTTCAACGACCATGTCATGGAGTATTGGGAACCATGGCAGTGTAGGCCAGTCGGGTACTATAAAAATACCTGAAACAGAGTCCATTTGTATTGTGCGTAGTCCCTGACTGATGAGGCAGAAGGGAGGAAATGCATAGAAGAAGAATTTCCCCAATCCAGCGCGAACGCATCTACCGCTGCTGCCTCAGGGTCTGGTTCCCAAGCGACATACATAGGTAGCTGGTGATTTAGCCTTGATGCAAATAAATCGATATCTGGCGTGCCATATTGCTTGATAACATTTGTGGAAACATTTTTGGGGGTTTTTAACATCCATTCGATGTTGTCATTAAATTTACGTGACCTGGTGTCTGCCGCTGTATTTAGCTTACCTGGCAGGTAAGTTACTGATAGCCAAATATGTCTTTGGACACACCATTGCCAAATTGTGTTGACCAACTTGTCGCATGATACCGATTTTATGCCGCCCATATGGTTAATGTAGGCCACCACCGTAGTATTATCTATTTGTAACCGTACATTCAAGTGATGCATATTTATGCATATGCTTTTAAACAATAAAAGTCACCCAACATCTCTAGATAATTAATGCCCATTAATTATAAGTGTAAGTGGTAATGATGATTCTGCGTTAGTCCATCTACTACTTGTGCTGGATATAGAGTTAGTTGCTCCCCAGACTTGAGCACTGTCATCTGTTTGGATAACTGACGTAGGGTTAGTGATGATAATAGGCTGAAAACTATGTCAAACGTTTTTTGCCCACCACTGTAGTTCTGATATTACTTCAGTGGGTAACTTCATGAAACGATCATAATGACCTGTATGTCGTTTTTGGTACAAAGGTCCGAATTATGTAGCCGGAAATGCTGCTAACATTTTCCCAACTACTCTGTTACTTGTCGAGTAGTTGGTACTTTGTTGACCATTAAATTGTTGCATGATTGTGCCAATTCAACTATTTTGTCTCTTGGCAATGTTACAGTCACGTAGACTGAATTAATTGTGAAGCTCAAGTAGTCCATGATAGTGGATGGCTTCAACTTAGATTTATCTGGATGTAAGACAACCCCAGGGTTTCGAATAACTGTTTGGTAGCTGAAGAGCTAACATAGTCAATTTCATGGTCTTGCCTACCATTTAGGATATCATCAAGATATGCCATGACAATATGTTTTTGTCTTCTGAATATTGCCAGAGCTGTTTTTTTGTGTCTTGGTGACACTCTTGGCTGATGTGAATCCATTGGGTAACGCTTTAAACTGCTATAGCTGCCCCATCCAGGTAAATCTGCGATGATCCTTGTGAATGGTACTAAATAGTAAACATCTTTAAGATGAATGCTTGCCATGAAGTATCCTTTGCAATTTAGTTGTTTGGCAGTAACAACCGGTTCCATTTTGAAATGTATGTACTTAACAAACATATTTAGTGAAGTTAAGTCAATGATGATGCGACATCCACCATCTTTTTTGGGTTTAGTGAATATATTTGATACGAATTGCAAGGGTTCAGGTTTCCCCATGATACCCTTTGTAATTATTCTCACCAGTTCAGCTTGTCCCTCTTGTTTCTTTAACGGAGAGGGGAAAAATACCCTCTGGGGTGAATGTTGACCTGGTGGCAATTTTTCTAGTATGAACTGTATTTGTATTCACTAATGCCATTGAGTATATACTGATCACTCGTGATAGACTCCCATGTGTTAGTATTACTCTATACACTGGTAGGAACCAGACCCACCTACCTCCATGGTTATGGGTATTCTTCTGGTTCCTGCCGGTCCAACGAGTGTTGCACGTCGTTTGACATGGCGGTGACGTTGGGGGGTGGCACATTTTCCATGGGGTCCGCTCTGGGCCCTGGTCTAAAGAAGACTTTCGGTGATAGAATGCGGACCCCGAGCTTTCATCAGTCCCATATGGTAGACGTTGACTGATGGACGTGATGGGGTGCTGCTGCGTAGGAATTACTGTTTTTGGTTTGCTCGTCCCGGCCCTGCCCTCATGAGCCGAAAGTTTTGTAAAACCTCTTGCATGTCCTTCATATGTTTTGTGAGGTTTTTGCCAAAGAGCAGTGGGTCTGGCTCAGTGGCTGGGGTATGCACAACCCCGCAATGTAGGATTTATGGCAGGTCTTATGACTTGTTTATGAAGGTTGTGGTCATCTCCGTATTTGTCCATGGAACGAGGAGAAAACGATGTGATGGCTGACGTCAGGCTTTTAACGGCCTCCTGTACGTGGGGTTGCCACGTAGCTGTCCACCACACCTAGCAGCTCTTCCTGTTCCTGCACCCCTTGCATACTCCCGAGATCTTCAGCCATTGCCCCTGTTCTTGACCAGCCCAGTCCTGGTCACCAAAGCTATCCTCTGGAAAGGAGGAAGCAATGGACAGTGCACAAGGCACTGTGGAGGGAGTGCCTGACCCCCTCAATGTTTACATATTCTGTTGTGCTGCTGTAAATATGAATTTAATTGTTCTCTCTGGGACACATGACAATAAAACACTCTAGACTATTGACTCTTTTCCAGTGACTCTGATATCCACCATCATGAAGTTCTTTGAGAGGCTGGTGTTGGTGCACATTAACTCCAGCCTTCCAGCCAGTTTTGATCCACTGCGGTTAGTTTACTGTAACAACAGGTCCACAACAGACGTCATGTCCCTGACAGACATAAAAAGCTGGAGTAACTCAGCGGGACAGGCAGCATCTCTGGAGAGAAGGAATGGGTGACGTTTTGGTCGAGGCCCTTCTTCAGACTCATGTCCTCGGCCCAATACTCATCTCTGGAACACCTAGACAACAAGGATTCCTATGTTAGACTCCTATTAATTGGCTGCAACTCTGCCTTCAACACCGTAATCCCATCCAAACTCATCTCCAAACTACGGTACCTACCTACGGCTGCCACCCTCCCCCTGCCCCTCTGCCACTGGATCCTTTACTTTCTGACACACACACACACCTCAGTCAGTGAGGATCAGTGACAACACTTCCTCCACAATCACTCTCAACATGGATTCCCAGCAAGGAAGCGTTCTCAGTCTTACTATTGACTCCATCCCATTGATTCCATTTATACCTCGCGCTGCCTCGGCAAGGACGAGTCACAACCTGGCAACTCCCTCTTCTACCCTCTCCCACCACGCAAAGGTATAGAAGTGTGAAACCACCAGATTCAGGGACAGTTTCCTCCCAGCTGTTATCAGGCAACTGAATCATCCTACCACAACCAGAGAGCAGTGCTGAACTACTATCTATCTCATTGGTGACCCTCGGACTATCCTTCATCGGTCTTTGCTGGCTTTACCTTGCACTAAATGATATTCCCTTATTTTGTTTAGTTTAGTTTGTAAGCTGTAAGCTGTCCAAGAAAAATATGAGATGCTGTTCTTCCAGTCCGCCTAGACACACGTGATATCCCGGGTGCTAAACACTTTAATTCTCCTTCCCATTCCCACACTGACCTTTCTGTCCTAGTTCTCCTCCATTGTCAGAGTGATGTGAAACGCAAATTGAAGGAACAGCACCTCATATTCCGCTTGGGTAGTTTACACCCCAACAGAATGAACATTCAATTCTCCAATTTTATGTAACTACCAACCTCCCCCCTCCATTCTTTCTCACTACTCCCTTCCCTGTAGCCCACCTGGAATCGCACACATTACTTTGCACTTCTTCAATCCTGTTGTCTCCCATCGCCAGTCGTTTACTCCCTGGCGTTTGTCCAATCATCTGCTTATCAAAACCCCCCTCAGCTATTACTTGCCAGACGTTGCCTCTGCCTTTCCCCTCATCCAGCTCCCCTTACCTGATCATAACAACTGAACCATCTCTGGAGAACATGGATTGCTGACATTTCTTCTGGACCTTCCTGGATCTTTCTTCAGACCTGACCCGAAACATCACCTATCTGTGTTCTCCAGGGATGTTGCCTGACCCGTTGGGTTACTCCAGCATTTTGTGCCTTTTTGTTCGTAAATCAGCATCTGCAGTTCCTTGTTTCTACTTTTTGCATGAAAATATACCGTTTAAATTATCTGCCCGCACTCATGTAGGACCTCCAGATAAATGAAACTTCGGAGATAGGGCAGAAATAGTTACTCTCTCCAGCGTCTCTTACAATTATAAATTCAGCACATTTATCCATTAGAGGGTTAATTTAGTTTAGTTTAGTTTAGCGATACAGTGCGGAAACAAGCCCTTCGGCCCAACGAGTCCGTGCCGACCAGCGATGCATATATATATATAATATAATATAAACTTTATTTATAAAGCACTTTAAACAACCGCAGTTGCCACAAAGTGCTGTACATGAGAACTCATGGACAAAAAGTTATTACAAACCATTAAAAACCGTAAAACGAAGGACTAAAAACAGTAAAAATTAAAAGACATTAAAAGCACTAAGAACAGGAGCAATGTCTCAGCCAGTGTCGAAAGCCAGAGAATAAAAATGAGTTTTTAGGGAGGATTTGAAGATGGACAGTGAGGGGGCCTGTCTGATGTGCAGCGGCAAGGTGTTCCAAAGTGCCGGAGCAGCAACAGAAAAGGCTCTATCCCCTCTGAGCTTCCGCTTAGACCGTGGTACCTCAAGGAGCAGCTGATCAGCTGACCTGAGGCACCGGGCAGGAGCATATAGGTGGAGCAGCTCAGAGAGGTAAGGCGGGGCGAGCCCATTCAACGATTTGAAAACAAATAAAATAATTTTAAAATGAACTCGAAAGTGCACTGGGAGCCAGTGAAGGGAGGCCAAAATTGGCGTAATGTGCTCCCTCGTTCGAGTTCCGGTCAAAAGGCGAGCGGCAGCATTTTGAACCAGCTGGAGACGAGCCAATGAAGCTCGTGCGACTCCAGAGTAGAGTGCGTTACAGTAATCCAGCCTAGATGTAATAAAGGCATGGATTACTGTTTCAAAATGCTGCCGCTCGAGGATGGGCTTCACCTTTGCCAGCTTCCTTAGGTGAAAGAAGCTGGACTTAACCACCGCGCCTATTTGTTTATCTAGTTTAAAATCACCGTCCATCCTAAAACCCAGGTTTAAAACTGTTGGCTTTACGGACAATGCCAGTGGACCCAAGTCAACAAAGGGAGGTTCACGGCAGCCATTGGGGCCAAACAAAATCACCTCTGTCTTTTTTTCATTAAGTCCCAGAAAGTTTAAGGCCATCCAGGACTTAATGTCCTCAAGACAAGACAGAAGTGATTTTAGAGAATAGTCGTCTTCTTTCCTGAGTGGCATATATAACTGCATGCGCATTAACATTATCCTACACACACTAGGGACAATTTTACATTTGATACCAAGCCAATTAAACTACAATCCTGTACGTCTTTGAAGTGTGGGAGGAAACCAAAGATCTCGGAGAAAACCCACACAGGTCACGGGGAGAAAGTACACACTCTGTACAGACAGCACCCAGAGTCGGGATTGAACCCGGGTCTCTGGTGCTGTAGGGGCTGTAATGCAACAACTCTACCGCTGCTCCACCGTGCCGCCCACAATTATGACCTGCCCATTTCATGCCTTTCCATTAATCTGGTTCGGGATCCACAATCTGATTGACAACAACCAAAGCATATTGTCAGCAGATGTAACTGTTCAAATATTTAACAAGGCCACTCAGATTGTGAGCGGTAGCTGTTGAAATCCAGGATCTCTTTATTAAATTTATGTAATTCGAAACCATCAAAGAGTTTTAATGTATCCTATGGGCAAAATTACTCATTTTTCCAGCGCATCGTGGGCAGAACATTATACTTCTGTGATGTGTAACATGGCGAAAAATAAATACAAGATCTGAAAATATTCAGTAATTATTTCCATCCAACACAGGATGCCAAGGAAAGCATTTGACTCAGTGAAAATGATTAGGAAAATATATCTTATGATGTGGAAATACTTCTGCCAAACTTGTAGAATTTATTTTCCATCTTTATCCTTTTGCATTGCCTTGCTCATAACGGAGTCTGTCACAGTGGATGACAAATGTCTATAAGAGAAGTGATTATGATCACTTTAATATAAAGGTTACTAAGCTAAACACATTCCTTTCTTTTTTGGTTTAGTTTAGAGATACAACACGGAAACAGACCCTTCAGGCCACCGGGTTCACACCGACCAGCGATCCCCACACGTTAACACTATGCTACACACTCTAGGGACAATTTACATTTATACCAAGCCAGTTAACCTACAAACCTGTACATAGATATGTTTAAGTTTTGCCTTCCATCACAGTGAGGAGGACTCACTGTGATGGATGTTTATGTGAATTGAATTGTGTTGGTGTGTGTCTTGGTTCTTTTTTAGTATGGCTGCAGAAACCAAATTTCGTTTGAACCTCATGTGAGGTTCAAATGATAATAAAAGGTATTGTATTGTATTGTATTGTATCATTGGAGCACAGGAGAAAACTGAAGATCTCGGAGAATACCCACGCAGGTCACAGGGAAAACGTGCAAACTCTGTACAAACAGCACATGTAGTCGGGATCGAACCTGTGTCTCTGGCACTGAAAGGCTCTACAGAGAGTAGTGCGTTCGGCCGAATGCACAATGGGAACTACACTCACCCCTCTGCAGGAACTATACATCAGAAGGTGCAGATCCAGAGGCAGCAACATTATGGGGAACCTCTACCACCCCAGCAACGAACTGTTCCAGCTGCTATGGTCAGGCAAACGCCTCCACTGTCATGCTGTGAAAACAGAGAGGATGAGAAGGAGTTTCTTCCCAGAGGCCATTAGGACTGTAAACTCTTATCTCACCAGGGACTAACTTACTGTACCAATCTACTGTTGTGTTGTGTCTTTTTAAAATTGCTGTTTTTTTTCTCACAAATATGTAATTAATGATTGTTCTATCCTGTTTTGTAGGTTTTTTTTTCAAAATCTGCAAGCATTGCCACTTTTTATTTCACTGCACATCTCGTATGTGTATGTGACAAATAAACTTGACTTGACTTGGAAGTGCGGTAAGGTAGCAACTCCGCAGCTGCGCCACCGTGCCTATTTATGAGACAAGCAATTTGAAGAAATTCCAGTGTGGTTTGTATAAGAATACCTTTAAAGTATAGGATACGAGATAATAGGTATCCCTTAGAAGAGATTCACCCGGATGCTGGCTTTCTTGGGGACTATTATATTATTTTATGTTAAATTATATTAAATACGTTTCATGTATCTTGTTGTGTTTTATGACTGTTGGCAGACCAATTTCCCTCCTGGGATAAATAAAGTTCTATTGTATTGTATCGTATTGTATTAGTTATGGGGGTTTGCACAAACTTGGATAGTTTTCCCTGGCGCGTTGGAGGGTAAAGGGCCTGTCCCACTTTCACGACTCAATTCTTTCATCCCAACCATTTTTTTACTTGTGGACATTTTTTATCGGGCTGGAAAAAACGTCCCAACTTAACTCTTAACTGAAGCCACGGGTACCTAAGACTGGCATAACGAGCCGCTACGATATATCTACGAACTCCTACAACCTCCTACGGACTTGTTACGAACATTCTGCGAGTTTGAATTAGGGGAAAATTCGGGAGAATTCGTGAATTTCATTGTGAAAGTGGGACAGGCCCTTTAGGGGCAACCTGATAGAAGTATATAAAATCATGAGCAGCATAGATAGATGAGTTAATCAGTCTTTTTCTTCTGAAGAAGGGTTTCGGCCCGAAACGTTGCCTATTTCCTTCCCTCCATAGATGCTGCTGCCCCCGCTGAGTTTCTCCAGCATTTTTGTCTACCTTCTTTTTCCCAGGGTGGAAATGTCCAATTCCAGAGGACATAGCTTTAAGATGAGGGGAGAATGTTTAAACAAGATCAGTGAGGTAAATGTTTTACTGAGAGTGGGAGGTGCATGGAATGCCCTGGCATGGAGAGGAAGCCGATTGTAATTTTTCATTCACACAGACACATGAACAGGCAGAGAATGGAAGGATAGAAACCATATGTAGGCAGATGGGATTTGTTAGATTGGCATCTAGATTGGCACAGATGTGGTGAGCTGCAAAGCTTTCCCAGGCCTATTTTTATCAACAAAGAAAATATAATAAAAAAGAGACAAATACCAAAGCAAGAACTTCTAGTGGAAGCCAATATACTTAACTTACAGTGGTTTAATATAATAATAACCCCAACTGCAGTTCTGAGCTACATTGAGTTCATAAATTTACTAACATACACAGCGGTGCAGCGGTAGAGTTGCTGCCTGACAGCGCTTACAGCGCCAGAGACCCGGGGTTTGATCCTAGCCACGAGTGCTGTCTCTACGGAGTTTGCATGTTCTCCCCGTGACCTGCGTGGGTTTTCTCCGTGTACTTTGGTTTCCCCCCACACTCCAAAGACGTGCAGGTTTGTAGGTTATGTGGCTTGGTATAAATGTAAAAATTGGCGGACTTGTTGTGCCGTAGGGCTTATTTCCACGCTGTATATCTAAACTAAACCAAACTTTGCACTCCATTACAGACCCATATAAGGAAATTATGTATTCACAGCTCGTGATTTCCCATCTGTTTTGGGGGGCGATTGAAAATTATACCCAATATGATTCTGAATTTATGCTGCCAGAGAAAAATATCCCAAATAGCTAAAGGCTTGATCTTAGATATTTGTAATGATTCTACATTTTATCACTGTGGTTTTTGGTGTACTGTATACGTGTTTATTACCTGCAAGCAGGTTCAGATACTCAGTACAAAAGAAACAATTCACTGCAAGAAAATGACATGCATTTATTCTGCCAGAGCCTTAAAATATGACAGGACTTTTCATAAATTATATATATATTCAAAAGGAGAGAAGCTGTAATCTGGGAGGCACTTGGAATCTTCAGTCCTTACATGGAGATATTGGTCTGGTTTGAGTTGATCTCCGAGAGTGCTCATATCATGTAGCACATGGCTTTGCTACAGTAAACTAGGATAAATTGTTTCCATTGTTGGACATTAATGGTTGGAGCCACAGAGTTAAGATAATTGATGAAACAACCAAAGACTGGGGGTGAGGAGAAATACAATAAATGCAGTGTTATGTGATTTGAAACACAGTTCCTTACTGGGTGGTAAAATCATATTCAATAGTTTAGTTTAGTTTATAGATACAGCGCGGAAACAGGCCCTTCAGCCCACGGAGTCCGCACCGACCAGCGATCACCACACATTACAACTACCCTGCCCACACTAGGGACAATTTACATTTATACACCAAGCCAATTAATCTACAAACCTGTACGTCTTTGGAGTGTGGGAGAAGACCGGAGATCTGGGAGAAAACCCACGTGGGGTCACGGGGAGAAGGTAGAAACTCCGTACAGGCAGCACCCGTAGTCGGGATCGAACCCGGGTCTCCGGCGCTGCAAGCGCTGCAAGGCAGCAACTCTACCGCTGTGCCACCGTGCCGCGCCGCCCACATAACTCATTGACCAAGTATCCTGAGAAGAATAAAATGCAAAGGAACAGGTTTAAAATGCTGGAGTAACTCAGCGGGACCGGCCGTATCTCTGGATAGAAGGAATGGGTGACGTTTCAGGTCGCCCGCTTCCCATGGAAGATAGAGGGCAGTGATGGGAAGGTGATATTCTGTGGTGATGGGGGTCTGTGAGCAGTGGAGTTCCACGGGGATCTGTATTAGGAACGAGGAACTCTATCGTTTGTGGTATATGTAAATGCCTTGGCTGTAAATGTAGATGCATTTAATTGATAAGGTTGCAGCGACACCAAAATCGGTGGAGACCTGGACAAAGAGGAAGGTTGTCAAAGTACAGAGAGGGAAGTGGATCAGCAACTGAAATGGGCGGAGAAATGGCCGACAGAGTTTAATCCAAGCAAGTGTGAGGTGTTGCACTTTGGAGGGCCGAATGTAAATGGAAAGCCTACAGTTAATCACAAGACCCTTAACAGCATTGAGATACAGAGCGATCTTGAGATCCAAGTCCATACCTTCCAGAAAGTGGCAGGAAGTGGTAAATAATGCATATGGTTTGCCTATCTTGATCGGTTGAGATATTGAGCATCAGGAAATCATATTGCGGCTGTATAAAACTTTGTTTAGGCCGCATTTGGAGTATTATGCGCAGTTCTGGTCGCCCCAATACAGAAAAGGTGTGGAGGCTTCGGAAAGGGTTGAGAAGTTTACCAGAATCCTGCTGGATTAGAGGGTATTAGCTATAAAGAGGGATTAGACAAACTTGGATTGTTCCTCTGGCGTATTGGAGGTTAAGAGGAGACTTGATATAAGTATATAAAATGAGGAGAGCCATATATAGAGTAGATAATCAGAACCATTATTCCAGGGTGGAAATGTTTCCCATGACTGGTGGACAGAGCTTTAAGGTAAAAGAGACAAATATTAAAGTCCACTACTTTTCACACTGTACATTCATGGTCTGGATGAGGGGATTGATGGCTTTGTGGCCAGGTTGGTGTATGATGCAAAGCAAGGTGGAGGGGCAGGTTTGCTTGAGGTGGGAGGGTATCGGCAGAAGGACTTGAACAGGTTGTGCGAGTGGGCAAAGAAATGGCTAATAAAATGCAGCCTGTGTCCGGTCATGCACTTTGGTAGAAGGAATAAAAGGGTGGGCTATTTTTTAAATGGGGAGTGGATTCAAATATCAGAGTTGCAAACGGACTAGGGAGTGCCGGTGCAGGATTCCTAAAAGGTTGGGTCGGTCGTAGGAAAGGGAAATGCAATGTTAACATTCATTTTGAGAGGATTAGAATATATAAGCAAGGATATAATGCTGGGGCTTTCTCAGGCATTGGTTAGACCACATTTGGAATATCGGGAGCAGTTTTCGGTCCCATATTTGAGGAAGGATATGCTGGCATTGGAGAGGTTCCAGAGGAGGTTTATGAGAATGATCCGGGATGATTAGGTTAAAGTATGATGAGCGTTTTATAGCTGTGGGCTGTACTGGCTGCTGTTTAGAAGGATGAGGGGATATCTCATTGAAATCTACCGAATAGTGAAAGGCCCGGTAAAATGTGCAGGAAGGAACAGCAGATGCTGGTTTAAACTGAAGATAGACACAAAAATCTGGAGTAACTCTGCTTTCTGGAGAAAAGGAATAGAAGGGTCTTGACCCGAAACGTCACCTATTCCTTTTCTCCAGAGATGCTGTTGGGCCCGCTGAGTTACTCCAGCTTTTTGTGTCTATCTGCAGAGAGGACACGTAATATGCAATGACTCATCTAATAGACAGAGTGTGAATGTATGGTCATTATCTTTACTCCAGTCAGTGAGACCTCAAATGCTATAAAACGCAGCAGTCGGCAAATATTTGTGTGTTGTGTGGTTGATCCATAGTTGTGGATTGGAGAATAGATGTCATGGTAACGGTTTAACAGTGGGGTTTGATAATCAGCTGTGAATTGATACATGGGCTTTTTTTTTGATGTATTAAAAAGCAGAACTGTCATGGTAATGAAAGTGGTACAAAATATGCAGTGAATTATATTTGATCGATTTGTTTGTGCACGTCGGGTTGATTGCATTAGTCAAAACAGGGTGGACCACGTGAAGGTTGCAATCTCCCATCCCAGTGAGCTATCTATACTATGTGATGTTCTTGCATTTGAAATCCCAGCAGTGGATCAGTTTGCATGGTGTGAAAAATCCAATCACCATTTAAAAATCCAATCTCCAAGCTTGGCAAATACAACAAACAATTGAGAGGAAGACATTCAGTTACTTCTCCCTCTTAGACTTACTTAGACTTAGATCCTTTATTTGTCATTCAGACCTTTCGGTCTGAACGAAATGTCGTTGCCTGCAGCCATACATGTAATAATAAACAACAAAACACACAATAAACACAAATTAACATCCACCACAGTGAGTTCACCAGGCACCTCCTCACTGTGATGGAGGCAAAAAATCTTAGGGTTACTGTCTCTTCCCTCTTCTTCTCCCTCTGCACTGAGGCGATACCCCACTGGGCGAAGGTAGTCAGTCCCGCGGCTCACCGAGCTCCGCGAACGGGCCGGTTCAAGCTCCGCGGCCCAGGGTTGTCGAAGCTACTGCCCTCCAGTCCTGCGGATGCAGCTGTTGCCGTGGGAGCTCCAGAAAACAGGCACCAGCCTGTGACCTGCGAGCTCCCGACGATGTCGTCCACTGGCCCGCGGCCGAGCCCCGGATTCAGGTTGCCGCCGCCAGAACGCCGTCTCAGCCACCGGAGCGCCGTCTCAGCCCCGCGCCGGGCCGCCCTCACGGGAGTGCCGTCCCGGCCCCGAGTCGTGCCGCTGCCACCGGAGCGTCTCAGCCAGCACCGTCCCAGCCCCGCACCGGGCCGCCCTCACCGGAGCTCCGAGTCGTGCCGCTGCCACTGGAGTGCCCGAACGCCGCCACAGCTCGAAGACGGCCAGCCTCGCGTTGGTGAGTCCTGGCTGGCTCTGCCTCCGGACCCTCGAGGTCGGTCGCAGGTTGGAGGCTGCCAGCTCCGCCATTAGGCCTCAGCGCAGACGGAGGCAGAGAAGGGGGATACGACAAGAAAAAGTTGCATTCCCCCGAAGGGAGAGACAGAAAGCCCTGTTTCAGCCCCCCCCCCCCACACATAACACAGCCTAATAACTAAAAATTTAACTAAACAAGACAAAAAAAACCTGGATGCAGTTACTAATCACAGTGAAGGACTATTTTCAGACTTAAAATGCTGGAGTAACTCAGCGGGGCAGGCCGCATCTCTGGATGGAAGGAATGGGTGACGATTTGGGTCGAGACCCTTCTGCAGACTATTTTCAGAGTCATACATTGTAAGGGTTAGTATGGGGTTACATGCTTGTGCTGGCATTTCAGCAACGCAAAGCAATTGTCCTACATGCTTGGTTGTTCAATGATTCAACAATACTTTATTGTCGCATTTACCTAGGTAGTTGGTGGAGTCCAGAACCAGGGGACACAATTTAAGAATAAAGGATAGGACATTAAGACTGAGATGAGGAAAACGTTTTCACCCAGAGAGTTGAGAATCTGTGGGATTCTCTGCCACAGAAAGCAGTGGAGGCCAATTCACTGGATTTCAAGGGAGAGTTAGATATAGCTCTCAAGCCTAACGGAATCAAGGGATATGGGGAAAAAGCAGGAACCGGGTACTGATTCTGGATGATCAGCCATGATCATATTGAATGGCAGTGCTGCAAGCCGAATGGCCTACTCCTGTACCTACTTTCTATGTTTCTATGAACATTCTTGGTTGTTCAATTATACTTTATTGGAGCATGTACGTCGGTACAGTAAAATGCTTAGCATATATCCTGGTAAAAGCGTACAACCCCGTCCCACTTAGACGATTTTTTCCGTGACTACAGGCGATAAGGCTGTCGCCACATGGTCACAGGGCAATGCCTGTATGGTCGTGAGTCGTCTCCTCAAGTCGCCTAAAGAGTTGTAATGTTTTTCTGGTCGCCGCTGGATTTTGAACTGTTCCAAACTTTTTGGAGACTGTGGGCTTGTCGCAGCTTATCTTCTCCTATCATAGGTGCTGTTGTAGGTTGTCACCAGGATGATGCAGATTGTTGCCAGGATGACGCAGATTGTCGCCAGTTAAAGTTGGTTGTCACCGGTGCTGTCTTTGGTGAATTCCATTGGCGACTTCCTACATCAACCTACATCAACCGGCGACAGGTACCGGCGACTGAATTGTCTTCAGTTGTCTTCAGTTGTCGCCGGCAGGGTCGTACCTTGACATGACAATGGACGTAGGTGGACTTTGGTTGACGCACGTTGTCACCTGTGTGGTCGTAGGTTGTCGTAGGCGTCGTCGTAGGTTGTCGTAGGTGTGGTTGTAGGTGGACGTCCTAATGGGTCGCCGGTTGTCGGTAGCTTGACGTCGACGAGGTTGTAAGTTGTCGTAGCTTGTCGTAGACATTGTCATGGGGGGGGTCCAGTCGCCACTTTATCAGGACAGTGAGACAGGCCCTTACAGCAGACAATTCACCTTGGCAGTTCCCAAGCAAGTGTCGCCACTTTTTTTGCGATGGCAGAGTTACAAGCATTCATTGGACATTCCTATCTACTGCCTGTCGCCACACATGGCAGCCGCCCCCCCCCCCCCCCCCCCCTCCCCTGAGGTCCAGTTCTCTCTCGATGCCCCCACCCCCACTACTGGGTCACCCCCATCGTTCTTGCCACCCCCCCCCCGCCCCGCCGTAAGGTCCCCCCTTGCTCTCAACGCTCCATCTCGCTCTTCGCTCACGGCGGCGCAGGTTCTGTCGACGGTAACGGCTCAGAGCGGGTCCTCCGTCGATGGTCAGCAGTGCAGAAGTCATTTATTAGGCTTCTCATCAAGTGGGCATCTTATTTCCTTTAGCTCGGTGTTGGATTTATTTCTGCTGCCAATGAACAAATCAGTTGCCCAGAGCAAAAAAAACATACTGCTGAAGGAACTCACTGGGCCAGATAGCATCTATGGAGGGAATGGACAGAAGAGGATCTGGGTCAGGCACCTATTTCAGACTGTCAAGGGAACAAACGAGAATAGCACCAGGAATGTAAGTGTATTGACTTGAAATGTTGTCTATCCATTTCTCTCTACGGATGCTGCCTGACCTGTTGCGTTCCTTCAGCAGTTTATTTTTTGCTCAGGATTCCATCATCTGCAGTGTCTTGTCTACAGATGCCCAGCTCTTCTGCCACAGGAAGGTTTCTCCCTCCTTCAGCAAAGTGTTCAGAGTTTGGTTTAGAGAAACAGACACATTGTCCTATAAATTAGGGGCAATTTACAGAACCCAATTAACCTACAAACCTGCATGGCTTTGGGAATGTGGGAGGAAACTGGAAACTTGGATGAAGCCCATGTGGTCACGGGGAGAATGCACAAACTCTGTCGAGACAGTACCCGAGGTCAGGATTGGACCCGGGTCTCTGGCGCTTTGAGACGCTCTGGCCCCGTGAGGTAGACAAATCTACCGGGCCTGATCAGATCTATCCGAGGACACTGTGGGCGCTAGAGAGGAAATTGCAAAAGCCCTGGCTGAGATTTACAAGTCATCAGTAAATACAGGAGAGATGCCGGAAGACTGGATGGTGGCAAATATTCAAGAAGGGCAGAAGGCAAAAGAGTTGGAACTACAGGCCAGTGAGCTTACCATCTATGGTCGGAAAGTTACTAGAGAGTATTCTGAGGGATAGGATATAGATGCATTTAGATGGACAAGGCTTGATTAGGGATAGTCAACATGGTTTTGTACGTGGGAGTCGTGTCTCACAAATCTGATTGAATTTTTGATGATGTGACCAAAAAGGGTGATGAGGGCAGAGCTGTAGATGTTGTCTACGTGGACTTCAGCAAAGCATTCAATAAGGTTCCACATTGTAGGCAGCTCTGGAGGGTTAGATTGCATGGGATCCAAGGAGAACTAGCTGAATGGATAGAAAATTGGCTTCATGGAAGGAAGCAGAGGGTGATGGTGGAAAGATGTTTTTCAGACTGGAGGCCTGTGACAAGTGGTGTGCCCCAGGGTTCGGTGCTGGTCCCATTGTTGTTCATCATCTACATCAATGATTTGGATGAGAACATACAAGGCATGATTAGTAAGTTTGCAGATGACACAAATGTGAGTGGCATCATAGCTAGTGAGTGGCATCATAGATAGTGAAGATGGTTGTCAAAAAAAGCAGCAGGATCTTGATTAGTTGAGCAGGTGGACTGAGAAATGGCGGATGGAATTTAATACAGAGAAATGTGAAGTGAATGGTAGGGCTCTGGGGATTGTTGTAGAGCAGAGGGATCTAGTAATGGAGGTACATAGTTCATTGAAAGTGGCATCATGGGTCGATAGGGTGGTCAAAAAGGCTTTTGGCACTTAGGCCTATATCAGTCAGAGTAAGAAGTTGGGAGGACATATTGCAGTTATATAAGACGTTGGTGAGGACACCATTAGAGTTGTGGTCAGTTCTTAATGCCGGTTATCGGACAACGTTATAGGAATTACGTTGTCAAGTTGGAAAGTGTGCAGAGAAGATTTACGAAGTGTTGCCAGAACTCGAGGGCCTGAGCTATAGGGAGAGGTTAAGCAGGCTAGGGCTTTATTCCTTGGAGCGCAGGAGAATTAGAAGTGATCTTATAGAGGTGTACAAAATAATGAGAGGAAAATATCGGGTAGATGCAAAGTCTCTTGCCCAGAGTAGGGGAATCGAGAACCAGAGGATGTAGGTAAAGTTGAGGGGGAAGGATTTAACAGGAACCTGAGGTATTTTTTTATGGAACGAGTTACCAGAGCAGGTAGTTGAGACAGGTATTATCGCAACATTTAAGGAACATTTAGACAGACACATGGATAGGACAGATTTAGAGGGATATGGATCAAACACAGGCAGGTGGGTATGGTGTAGATGGGACATGTTGGTCGCTGTGGGACTGAAGGGCATGTTTCCATGTGACGCCCTATACACACATGACTGCTTGCCCCATCACCCCGCAAATAGGATCATAAAATTTGCGGACGATACAACCGTGGTGGGGCTCATCTCAAATGGGAACGAGGTCGCCTATAGAGAGGAGGTGCACAGACTTTCTGAGTGGTGTGCTCACAACAATCTCTCTCTGAACACTAAAAAGACAAAGGAGATCATCACTGATTTCAGGCGACATAGAGCGGAGCTCAGGCCACTGGAGATAGGGGGCGAGGAGGTGGAGAGGGTGCCTAGTTTTAAATTTCTGGGGATCAACATCGGTGAGGATCTTAAATGGTCTGTGAACTCTGCTATAGTTGTAAAAAAGGCGCAACAGAGACTTTACTTCCTCAGAACACTGAGGAAGGCCCATCTGTCTGCTAAACTGCTGGAGTCTTTCTACCGCTGTTCGGTAGAAAGCATACTGACTTACTGCATAACTGCGTGGTTTGGGAACTGTTCAGCAGCTGACAGAGCAGCTCTCCGGAGGGTAATAAAAACTGCACAGGGTATCATTGGTCTCCCCCTGCCCCCTCTGGAGGACATTTACCACTCCAGATGCCGCAGCAGGACCTGTAATATCGTGAAAGACATTACACATCCATTACACACTGCTGCCCTCAGGAAAAAGGTACAGGTCGCTAAAGTCACGCACTGCCAGACTCAAGAACAGCTTTTACCCATCAGCAATCTTGGAACTGAACTCTGTCTCGGGAGCGGGTTATGGAGAAGGAGGGGGGGTGGGAGACAGTGTTAATTTATGTAAATGTGAATCCATGGGTGGGTTTGGGGAGGGAGGGAGTGTAAAAAGTATGAGTATGTGAATGTTTGAAGTTCTTTTAAATGGAGAGACACAGTAATCTCGTTGTATGTGACACATGCAATGACAATAAAGCATTCTGATTCTGATTCTGATTCTATGACTACTGCTGTCCACTATGCCACAGTGGTACCACAAGTCGATAGAGTAGCAAATAAGGCATAGGGTATGCTTTCTTTCATTGGTCAGGGCTCAAGTAGATACATAGATACATAAGTACACGGACAATAGGTGCAGGAGTAGGCCATTTGGCCCTTCGAGCCGGCATCGCTATTTAATGTGATCATGGCTGATCATCCACAATCCGTACCTCATTCCTGCCATCCCCCATATCCCTTGATTCTGCTAGCCCAAAGAGCTCTATCTACCTAACTCGCTTTTGAATGCATCTAGTGAATTAGTCTCCAATGCCTTCCGAGGCAGAGAATTCCACAACTCTCTGGGTGAAAAAGTTTGCCCTCATTTCAATTCTAAATGGCCTACGCCTTATTCTTAAACTGTGGCCCCTGGTTCTGGTCTCCCCCAACATTGGGAACATGTCTCCTGCATCTAGCGTGTTCAATCCCTTAATAATGTTATTTGCTTCGATAAGCTCCCATCTCATCCTTCTAAATTCCAGAATACACAAGCCCAGCCGCTCCATTCTCTCAGCATTTGACAGTCCTGCCATCCTGGGAATTAACCTTGTGAACCAACGGTGCACTCCCTTAATTGCAAGAATATCCTTCCTCAAATGAGGAGACCAAAACTGCACACAATACTCCAGGTGTGGTCTCACCAGGGCCCTGTACAACTGCAGAGGTCTCAACTCCTCTTGTTATGAAGCCTTCACTGCCTGCGGTACCTGCATGCTTACTTTCAGTGACTAATGAACAAGGACACCCAGGTCGCATTGTACTTCCCCTTTTCCCAACCTGACACCATTCAGATAATAATCTGCCTTCCTGTTATTGCCACCAAATTGGATAACCTCACATTTATCCACATTATGCTGCATCTGCCATGCCTCTGCCCACTCACCCAACCTGTCCAAGTCATCCTGCATTCTCATAGCATCCTCTTCACAGTTCACGC
Source organism: Amblyraja radiata (assembly GCF_010909765.2). Lineage (NCBI taxonomy): Eukaryota > Metazoa > Chordata > Chondrichthyes > Rajiformes > Rajidae > Amblyraja > Amblyraja radiata. The sequence goes on from NC_045962.1 coordinate 6,987,397, forward strand.
CGCCACCCAGCTTTGTGTCATCTGCAAATTTTACTTTTAATTCCTTCATCTAAATCATTAATGTATATTGTAAATAGCTGCGGTCCCAGCACCAAGCCTTGCAGCACCCCACCAGTCACTGCCTGCCATTCTGAAAGGGACCTGTTACTCCCTACTCTTTGTTTCCTGTCTGCCAACCAATTTTCTATCCATGTCAATACCCTACCCCCAATACCATGTGCTCTAATTTTGCCCACTAATCTCCTGGGTGGGTCATTATCAAATTATTTCGGAAAGTCCAGATACACTACATCCACTGGCTCTCCCTTGTCCATTTTGCTTGTTACATCCTCAAAAAATTCCAGAAGATTTGTCAAGCATGATTTCCCCTTCGTAAATCCATGCTGACTTGGACCGATCCTGTTACTGCTATCCAAATCACTGCTAGCCACTATTAAATATTGAATAATTGACTCCAGCATCTTCCCCACCACCTATATCAGGCTAACTGGTCTATAATTCCCTGCTTTCACTCTCCCTCCTTTCTTAAAAAGTGGGATAACATTTAGCTACCCTCCAATCCATAGGAACTGATCCTGAATCTATTGAACATTGGAAAATGATCACCAATGCATCCACGATTCTAGAGCCACCTCTTTAAGTACCCTGGAATGCAGATCATCATGCCCTGGGGATTTATCAGCCTTCAGTCTCATCAGTCTACCCAAAACCATTTCCTGACTAATGTGAATTTCCTTCAGTTCCTCCATCACCCTAGGTCCTCTGTCCACTACTATATCTGGGAGATTGGTTGTGTCTTCCTTAGTGAAGACAGATCCAAAGTACCTGTTCAACTCATCTGCCATTTCCTTGTTCCCCATAATAAATTCACCTGTTTCTGTCTTCAAGGGACCCACATATGTCTTAACTAATTTTTTCCTCTTCACATACCTAAGGAAGCTTTTACTATCCTCCTTTATATTCTTGGCTACCTTCGAACCTCATCTTTTCTCCCCTTATTGCCTTTTTAGTTACCTTCTGTTGATCTTTCAATGTTTCCCAAATCTCTGGCTTCCCGCTCATCTTTGCTTTGTTATACTTCTTCTCTTTTATTTCTTGACCTCCCTTGTCTGCCATAGTTTCCAATTACTCCCCTTAGAATCTTTCTTCCTCTTTGGAATGAAATGATCCTGCATCTTCTGGATTATTCCCAGAAATACCTGCCATTGCTGTTCCACCGAGTATAAGAGTCATGAAGTCATGTATAATACTTTGGTTGGCCCATTGCGTGCCGTTCCAGTCATCCTATTACAGGAAGGATGTGGCGTCTTTGGCGAGGGTTCAGAAGCAGAATGTTGGCTGATTAGAGTGCATTAGCTACAAAGAGTGGTTGGGGATATTGATTGTTTTTTCTGTAGTATTCAAGGCTGAATGAGACTTGATAGAAGTGTATAAAATTATGAGGGTAGACAATACCCTGTTGTACTTCCGGTGGCGCTGGCGTCAGCTGCCTCCACCTACAGCCCGGTATCTTTTTGTTTTTTTGTTTATTTAGTTATGTAAAAGTGTGTTTTTTTGTGTTTTTTTGTGTGTTTTGATGTGGGGGAAGAGGGCACGGTGCGGGGGATACCGTCCTTCAGCCGCTTCCTGGTGAAGACGCGACTTTTATTCGAGTCGCGTCCTCGCCCCCCCCCTCCCCCCCCCACCACCAGCGGCCTACCTACTGGATTGGCGTGGACTTCCCTGCGACCAGAGCTCCAGCAGCGGCGGGACAGCGCTGATACATCGCGAGGCTGGCGATGCCTTACCGGGGGTCGCCGTCTGGAGCCCGGAGTGCTGGACCTGCTGCACCGACATCCTGGAGCTGAGGTTTGCGGAGCTCCCAACGCGGGCGGCGCGGATGGACAGCGCGGGGTCCTGTGACTCTGCCCAGCTCGGCGCTGCGGACTCGGGAGCTGCGGACACGGGAGCTGCGGGCTCGGGAGCTGCGGACTACGGCTGCGGGAGGCGGCTGATCGGGAGGTCCGGGCCGCTGAGGAGGAGGATGTTCACCGTCGGGGTTCGGCGTCGGCGTTCCACCAGCCCGGCGTGAGGGCCTGAACATCGGGCCACCCAGGGCGGCGACTGCGGGTGCTAGGAAGGCCTCGACCACGAATGAAAATCTGGGAAGAACGGAGTGGAGGCTGGCTGGACTATGGTGCCTTCCTCACCTTGGTGCCACTGTGTTATGTTGTGTCGTGGACTTTCAGTGTTTGTGCTTTTTTTAAATTCTATTTTATTTTTAATATGTTTTATTATTTATTATTATTTATTTATTTTTATTTTTATGATACTGCCTGTAAGGGAAATTCATTTCGTTGTCTCTAACTGAGACAATGACAATAAATTTGAATACAATACAATACAATACAATATCAAAGTCTAGAAGGCATTGTTTTAAGGTGAGAAGGTTCTGTTCCTATGCTGTGCCATTCTATTATCCATGTTCTATACGTCATAGATGAAGTCTTGCACCAATTCACTGTTTTTTTTAAGTTAATTGCAAAGATCATTGCAGTGACTGCTAGTGGATGGGCACCAATGAAAGTAACTTCCAGATTTGCTCCTGTGAACCTTCATTAGTGGATGGCAGAATTTCCCATCAGTTTCAGATAGTAATAACATAAACCGATTTAATGCTGCTTCCCATTCCCACAGTGACCTTTCTGTATTTAATTCCCATTCCCATTCCCACAGTGACCTTTCTGTATTTAATTCCCATTCCCATTCCCACACTGACCTTTCTGTCCTGGGCCTCCTCCACTGTCAGAGTTAGGCCCAAGGCAAATTGGAGGAACAGCATCTTGGGCAGCTTACACCCTAGTGGAAGGTACACAAAAATGCTGGAGAAACTCAGCGGGTGCAGCAGCATCTATGGAGCGAAGGAAATAGGCGACGTTTCGGGCCGAAACCCTTCTTCAGACTGATGGGGGGTGGGGGGGGGGAGAAGGAAGGAAAAAGGGAGGAGGAGGAGCCCGAGGGCAGGGGGATCGGAGGAGACAGCTCGAGGGTTAAGGAAGGGGAGGAGACAGCAAGGGCTAGCAAAACTGGGAGAATTCAACATTCATGCCATCCGGACACAAGCAACCCAGGCGGAATATGAGGTGCTGTTCCTCCAATTTCCGGTGTTGCTCACTCTGGCAATGGAGGAGATCCAGGACAGAGAGGTCAGATTGGGAATGGGAGGGGGAGTTGAAGTGCTGAGCCACCGGGAGTTCAGGTAGGTTATTGCGGACTGAGCGGAGGTGTTTGGCGAAACGATCGCCCAACCTCCGTTTAGTCTCCCCGATGTAAATCAGCTGACATCTAGAGCAGCGGATGCAGTAGATGAGGTTGGAGGAGATACAGGTGAACCTTTGTCGCACCTGGAACGACTGCTTGGGTCCTTGAATGGAGTCGAGGGGGGAGGTGAATGGACAGGTGTTGCATTTCTTGCGGTTGCAACGGAAAGTGCCCCGGGAGGGGGTGGTACGGGAGGGAAGGGAAGAATTGACAAGGGAGTTGCGGAGGGAGCGGTCTTTGCGGAAGGCAGACATAGGGGGAGATGGGAAGATGTGGCGAGTGGTGGGGTCATGTTGGAGGTGGCGGAAATGGCGGAGGATTATTTGTTGTATTTGCCGGCTGGTGGGGTGAAAGGTGAGGACTAGTGGTACTCTGCCCTTGTTGCGAGTGCGGGGATGGGGAGAGAGAGCAGTGTTGCGGGGTATGGATGAGACCCTGGTGCGAGCCTCATCTATGGTGGCGGAGGGGAATCCCCGTTCCCTGAAGGACGAGGACATTTCCGATGCCCTGGTGTGGAACGTCTCATCCTGGGAGCAGATGCGGCGTAGGCGGAGGAATTGGGAGTAGGGGATGGAGTCTTTACAGGGGGCAGGGTGGGAAGACGTTTAGTCCAGATAGCCATGTGAGTCAGTTGGTTTGTAGTGTATGTCGGTCAGAACTACACCCTAGTGGTATGAGTATTGATTTCTCTAACTTCAAGTAACCCTTGCATCCCTCTCTTATCATCCCTCCCCCACCCTAGTGCTACCAGCTTCAGCCGTCTTGTTGAGTCTCATTGTCTGTAACCCGTTTTCACCTATCCCACAGCTAACAATGGCCTGTTTCCTTTATCATCGTTACTTTTTTACATATCTTCCATTCATGTGTTCTGTATCTCTCTAACATCACCGTCTGTATCTCTCGTTGCCCTCTCCCCTGACTCCCAGTCTGAAAAAGGGTCTCGACCAGAAACATCACCCATTCCTTCTCTCCAGAGATGCTGCCCGTCCCGTTGAGTTATTCCAGATTTTTGTGTCTTTCTTTCCCTCCATGCCATTCTGGGATTTCAGATTAGTGCACCTCTTCTTCCCCCTTTTCAGTTTGTCTCTGCGTATTCTTCAGATGAGGTGAACCAAACACCACTCAGCCGAAACGTCACCCATTGCTTCTCTCCAGAGATGCTGCCTGTCCCGCCGAGTTACCCCAGCATTGTGTGCCTATCTTCTATTTAAACCGGCATCTGCGGTTCCTTCCTACCACGTTGCCCTTTGCTTTGCACACATTGTGTTCGCTACAGAGGACACTGCTTAAATCGAATTAAACTGCAGATCGAAATGCTGCAAACTCGGCTGGCTTGAACACTAATAGTAAGGTTGGCCGCGTTGTTCCATGAGCAGCCAGACCCAACATGTGGACTGATTGTCATCTCACTCTGTCTTAAGTCTCATTGACCCTGTGTTTGACCATTTTTGAGGTCCATCTTCTTGCTTTTGACGTCCACTCCAACTTTTCACCGCTGTTTCTAGCATTTTCTTGTTTTGTTCCTTCTGCAAATTACAGCCATAAATATACCCATGTCCAAACCGTTAATGTGTCTCAAAAATAGTGACAATCCCGGTACAGACCACCGGGAGCAACGGACCATTAAACACATATCCTCGTTATCCTTTACTTTACTGAAGAAGGGTCTCGACCCGAAACGTCGCCCATTCCTTCTCTCCAGAGATGCTGCCTCACCCGCTGAAATACTCCAGCATTTTGTGTCCACCTTCCAATCTACCAGCATCTGCAGTTCGTTCTTACACATCCTTTACTTTCTGTTGTGTAAACAATTACTGACACCACCCTTCACCTCTCGTCCTTCAGTTTTCCCATGCTTTGTTCTTTGGGGAATTCCTTCTTTCCTTCTATCCTCTCATCCGACAACTTAATATCATTTAAAAACATAACCAGTCGATCAAATTGAATTTCAGCGGGACAAGTTTCCTTCATGTGGAGGAAGGAGTGGCATGTTGGGTGGAATTTACAATAAGGGAAGACACAATAGCGTAATATTTAGAGCTGCTACCTCACAGCGCCAGACACCTGGGTTTGATCCTGGTCTTGGGTGCTGTCTTTGTGGAGTTTGCACATTCTCCCCTGTGACCGTGCGGTTTCCTCCAGGTGCTCCGGTTTCCGCCCACATACTAAAGAGGCGCGGGTTTGTAGGTTAATTGGCCCTCTGTCGATGTGATCTTTGTGGGCAGATGTTCGAGTTTTCGTGCTTTACCTTTTTAATCAATTATTGAAATATTATCAATTATTATATTACAATATTGTTATTTTAAGAAATGCGGTGAAGAGATTTCATGATACGGACTTGCAACAGCTATTGATAAGCGAAGGGGGTCGGCGCTATCGAGGATTTTGGGGTTTGGAGGGGCGTACCATGACCTCAGTGCGTTGACATTCAGACTCTTCTTGGGTCTGCTTTCAATTTACCAATTTGGTCGAGTTGCGGGCGTGTCGTTCGAACTTGGAGATCGCCCAGCCCTGAGCCGATCCCTTTCTTCCCCGAGTCAGCTCATCGTCAGGGCGCTCCTGAGCGGGTAGTCAGTCACAGGTTTCACGTCTCCGTTTCACCAACTCACGGACGGACTCCACACAAGGACATCTTCGGGCGACAACTGACTTCATTCTGAAATGTTCAGCAAGTGAAAAGTGAAGAACTCATTCACTCTCCCGCCTGGAGCTGAGGGTAGGAGTCGGTTCAACAGACTGTAAACTGCTTGGGCTCCGTATTAGGCTGCTTCTTGTTCTGCTATCCTTGCTTCGTGTACCGCTTGTCAATTTGCAATATAATATCAATTTAGTACTATGCGAAATCCTAATAGTTTATGTTTTATGTCAATGCAAATGTAATTGTTCAGGAACTGCTTAAATTTCCAATTGGAATTTCCATTTGTTGAAGCGTTCGTGAATTAAGCTTCTTTTAAATTAGTTCACGGTTTACCTATGTGTGATCATTGCTGTACTAGTGTTGCTTTCGTACATAGTTAATCACTAATAGAACTTGCAACATAGAGACATGCATATATATCTCTATATATATATATATATGTTTTGTTTAACCATCTGAGACAGCGTTACTTAAACCTCCACCTGGTTTTGAATTAAGCTGCTTTCAGATCGATGTTTGAATGGTTTAACAATATGTAGCGTTGCGCGAATACTGGGAAATAGCAGCGCCGGTGTTAAAGAAAATGCGCCAGGGAACTGTGCAAAGGACTATTGGGGGAGAGATCGGAAGCACAAGAGGGAGGAGGGGGGGGGGGGTTGTGGATAGGGAGGGGAGGGAAGGGGGGTCGTAGGCGGGGAGGGTGTCGTAGGCGGGGAGGGGAGGGGTGTGTGGGAGGGGAGACGGGAAGGCAAGGGGTCTGTGGGAGGGGAGGGGTCTGGTGCCGGGGAGGGGAGGGGGCGATTGGGGCGGAGGATGCGAATGGCTGAAGGGTGGCGGGCAGTGAGAGCGAAGGGGAATCAACAGTACCGGCGAAGATGGGACGGGGGCGAGTGTTACTGAATGAGCTTGGACTTTGAACGGGTCTGGACTTGAAACTGGCGCATTCCTGAGAGACCCCTTAAACTGCCTTTGTACACAGTTACAGATGCTCCCGGCTATTGCAGCCTGGGTTTGCACTTAAATTAGACTTCCACCAGTCTTTGCTAATGCATTCACTCAGTTTTATTTCCTTCTGAGCTCGATACATTCCAGCCACATCATTGTTTGCAATTCAATTATTTTCTTGCCACGAGTTCATTGTGTGATCGAGCGAAAACCGGCATTTTCACTCTAGTTTTCTCACCGCATTAAAAAAAACAATCGATTTTTCTATAGTCCTTTCTGTCTGAAAGCTCGCATTCGGTTTACTCCTTACGTACAATGTTGCATTTTCGAGATTGATGCCAGATTTCAGATTTAGTGCAAAGAAGATTCACGAAGATCATGACTTTAATGTCTGAGCTCTAGGGAGAAGTTGGACAGGCAATGATTTTATTCGTGGGAGCGCGGGGGAGGGGATGGGGGGAGGGGGGTGGGGGTGAGGAGTGATGTTATAGAGGGTCTATAAGAAGATAATGAGACAAATAGATGGGGTGAATGAACAGAGTCTTTTACCCAGAGCTGGGGAATCAAGATCCGGTGGGCATAGGTTTAAGGTGAGAGAGGAAAATGTAATATGAACTCGAGGGGCAACTTTTTCACATAGTATGTTAGGGTGTATGGAACGAACTGCCAGAGGAGGTACTTGAGGCAGGTACTATACCAACATGTAAAATACAAGCACATGGATAGGAAAGGTTTAGACAATAGACAATAGGTGCAGGAGGTAGGCCATTTGGCCCTTCGAGCCAGCACCGCCATTCAATGTGATCATGGCTGATCATCCCCAATCAGTACCCAGTTCCTGCCTTCTCCCCATATCCCCTGACTCCGCTATTTTTAAGAGCCCTATCTAGCTCTCTCTTGAAAGTATGCAGAGAACCGGCCTCCTCCGCCCTATGAGGCAGAGAATTCCACAGACTCACCACTCCCTGTGAGAAAAAGTGTTTCCTCGTCTCCGTTCTAAATGGCTTACTCCTTATTCTCAAACTGTGGCCCCTGGTTCTGGACTCCCCCAACATTGGGAACATGTTTCCTGCCTCTAGCGTGTCCAAGCCTTTAACGATCTTATATGTTTCAATGAAATACCCTCTCATCCTTCTAAACTCCAGAGTGTACAAGCCCAGCTGCTCCATTCTCTCAGAGGGAGATGGGCCAAACGCGACAAGGTGGAACTAGTGTAGGTGGGCATCTTAGGAGAATTGGACCAAAGGGCTGTTTCAATGTTGCATTACTCTATAATGGCAGCTCCGAATGAAATAACCCAGTTCTCGGTGTGTTATGTCCAAAATGAAAAAGGATTCTGTCAAACCAAATCGTGAGTGCAGCGTCGCCGCCTGTAGAGCGGATGGTGGTGATGATATGGCCGTGTCAGGTCTCTAGAGGCAACGATTACTCTACGCTGGTAATATTCCCCAAGCCACCTCACACTCTCCACCATTGGAAGCCGTGGGCAGCGCCGCTGTGAGCGACCCATCAATTGGAGATCCATTGGGTGGGGTGGGGTGGGGTGGAGAGAGGGGTGGGGTGAGATCGGCTTGGGAGAAAGGAACCGCGGATTAAATAATAAAAGCCTTCTTAACAGAACGGGCGGGACACGGACCATGCACAATGAAGACGTGTTTGACCAGGGTTCACTAAACCGGCATCTGGCCTCGCACCATCTTTAAAAGCCCAAGGTTGAGCCTTGAACCTAACAGTAGTTGGCGTGTCCAGGCTTTAGCTCTGGCTTTTATTACTGGGAAGCCAGAGCGAAGAGATTGAGCTACAGAGCATAGAGGTGGCACAGCGGTAGAGTACAGCAAAATGCAGCGCCAGAGACCTGATCCCGACTACGGGTGCTGTCTGTATGGAGTTTGTACGTTCTTCCCGTGATCTGCGTGGGTTTTCTCCGAGATCTTCGGTTTCCTCCCACACACCAAAGACGTACAGGTTTGTAGGTTAATTGGCTTGCTTAATTGGCTTGATATACATGTGAAATTGTCCCAAGTTGGCGATATGCAGAGTACTGCCCTGCCGACTACAAAATTCAGAAGGTTCAGAAGGATACAGTGATACAGCGTGGAAACAGGCCCTTCGGCCCAACGTGCCCACACCAGCCAACATGTCCCTGTTACTCTAGTCCCATCTGCCTCCATTTGGCCCATATCCCTCCAAACTTGTCCTATCTAGGTAACTGTCTAACAGTTTCTTAAACATTGGGATAGCCCATGCCTCAAACATCTCCTCTGGCAGTTTGATAATTGAGGAAATTGAGGAAATTCAGAGTGTGGAAAGCATCTTGTCCATCTGGTTTGGGAATTGCTCTGCCAAGGACAAGAAGGCTCTGCAGAGAGTAGTGCGTTCGGCCGAACGCACTATGGGAAATTCACTTGCCCCCCTGCAGGAACTATACATCAGGAGGTGCAACTCCAGAGCCAACAATATCATGAGAGACCCCTTCCATTCCTGCAACGGACTGTTCCAGCTGCTATGGTCAGGCAAACGCCTCGGTTGCCATGCGGTTAGAACGGAGAGGTTGAGAAGGAGTTTCTTCCCAGAGGCCATTCGGACTGTAAACGCCTATCTCACCAGGGACTAACTCTACTGAACGTTTTTCCTTCCATTATTTATTATGTAAAAGAATATGTGTGTGTTATGATTGTGTTTATAGTTTGTTTGGTTGTTTGGTTGTTTGTCTTTTTGCACAAAAGCCCGCGAGCATTGCCACTTTCATTTCACTGCACATCTCGTATGTGTATGTGACAAATAAACTTGACTTGACTTGTTCCATACACCCACCACCCTTTGTGTGAAAAAGCTACCCCTCAGATTTCTATTATATCTTTTCCCCTTCACCTTGAACCGCTGACCCGCCATTCAAGCAATCCTGGTTAATGATCTTCAGATTGTGGGAGGTGACACTAATGATGAAGTGGTGTGGGTGAAGGAGTTCTGGAAGACTAAGCGGGAACCTTTATAGTGAAACAAGTGGGCGACTGAGAATTCTCTTTGAAATCCGGTATACATTGAGGACGTGACTCTTGGCTAAGTCACGGATACCGATGTCCCGCTTTTTTGATGCAATGACGGGGGGGATTAAATGGCTAGTGGGTGAGAGCGTTGTGGGAGAAAGACCAACAATGCGAAGGGTTACTCTAATGCCGAGTAGTGTTGGTTCATCCCCGTGAAGTAGGGAAACAGATCTGGGCTGAAAGTTGGTGCCGGATAGGTGGTATTGAATGAGAAGGTTCGTAAATTCTGGGAGCATAATTCTACTCCGCCATTCAACCATGGCAGATCTACCTTCCCCTCTCAACCCAATTCTCCTGCCTTCTCCCCGTATCCCCTGACGCCCGTACTAATCAAGAAACGGTATTGTTATCATATTACCTGAGTGCCTGCTAAACGGGAAGAGCCGGGATCGGGTAAAAGCCAAGATCATAAAATAATTACAGATCTTCTTCAGGAGGGGACACAGAAGAGGAAACACTGTTACCACCCGGGTTGTCCGTACATGATGTTGGAGCCTCAATTGTTCCTTGTTCTGGCAGTAGTTATCTCTCTTCTCCTCCTCCACCACTTCTAACTCCACCCACAAGTTGGGATAGAAGTGACCTGAACTATTCCCATTCTGAACGGGAGCGCCCAGAGAGTGGAGATCTCCGCTCTAACATCTTTGGGAACGCCTGTGGGAGGCGGAAGAGGGGCCACTTACAAAATCAATATCAGAAAACGCTGGGGGTGGGGTGTTTAGGACCGGAAGCACCTGTGAAAACAGAAATACATTACCTTGCCACAGACACCACCTGACTGTGGCATTTCCGACATTTATTTCCCATAAATTTGCAGACTTCTGCGTTATTTCGCTTTTGGGGAATGCAAGAAAAAGGACATTAATTTATGCAAAGCATTTGCCATTTTAATAGGTAATGCTAGTTTACCGATTGTCCTAGTGTCCCTTCAAATATCAAATACCAGGTCCTTTCAGGGTTACGGACGCCCGCCTCTGGACGTATCAATGTGCTCCCGTAAATATTATTGATTTTTTAAACGAGAATCAATCTTGTGGGGGGAAAAAAACGATTTACACGTGTCCTTCGCTTAGTAATATAACTCCACGGTCTCTTAAGAGCAGAGGCTGCCACTTCCATCACGTGAAACCACCCAAGAGAATTGCTTTGGAAATTGACAAGTAATCATTTCTATTTTACTTGGGGAACATTACATCCAATGATACTTTTACCACATGGGACACCCCGATTCTGTACCGTTATAAATAAACAGGATAAGTCATTAAATCAATGTTAGACACAAAATGCTGGAATAACTCAGCGGGACAACCCGAAACGTCACCCATTCCTTCTCTTCAGGCATTTTGTGTCTATCTTCGGAGTAAACCGGCATCTGCAGTTCCTTCCTACATATTAAACATATAGGGTGATAGCCCAGAAGATAAAGAAAAACGAAGGTAAAGACAAGGGGGAGCTGAAGGGAAAATAACAGCGGAAGTTGTTGGCCGTGCAGGTATAAAGATCGAAAATATCGGGATTTATCGCGTTTGCTCGCTGCATTTCATCAAAACTAAGGCATTATTGATGTTTTGATGAAATGCAGCGAGCAAACGCGATAATTCCCGATATTTTCGATCTTTATATCTGCACGGCCAACAACTTCCGCTGTTATTTCCCTTCAGCTCTCTCTTGTCTTTACCTTCGTTTTTCTTTATCTTCTGGACTCTAAAGTAGGATAACTGTGCCTCGCGGTCACCCCGACTGGCACAGTTATTTACAGCTCAAAAACGGGCCGTTTTCGCGGTTTTTAACAGGTTTGAAAGTTCGCGTTTCTAGCATCAATAACATGTACTGGAAGTGACGTTTGTACCCCAGTTAAAGTTTGCGGTCACGTGGGTGAGGATCTATGATCCAGTGACCTTTCGTGAAATCACCCTATACATATTAAAGCAATGTCCATGACCCTCATCAACACTATTGATTAGTTTACCGTTGAGATATGGTTACTGCATTGAGTAATTGTGTATTTTCCAATTTAAAGACGAATAACTTGTGAATGGCCGTAAAATAGAGAACTAATTTGTAACCTAAGGATGGCATATCGTTTTCTGTTCTGAGGGTGGCCCGTTAAATTGTCTGCAGGATATAAGCCGCCTGACTTAGTTCTCTCTGAGATCAGCTCTATTTAAAAATGTTGGTGGAAAGTATCTATCCAAAAGCCTCTTCAATGCCACTGTTGTATCTGCCTCCACCACCACCCCTGGCAGTGCATTCCAGGCACCCACCACCCTATATTAAAGAAGAACTTGCCACACACATCTCCTTTAAACTTTGCCTCTCTCATCATCAAATTATGCCCTTTAGTTTACTGTATGATAGGTGCACCAACATTGGTTTGCAGACAGGAAACAAAGGGTAGGAATTAATGGGTCCCTTTCGGAATGGCAGGCAGTGACTAGTGGGGTACCGCAAGGCTTGGGGCTGGGACTGCAGCTATTTATAATATATATTAATGATTTGAATGAAGGGGTTAAAAGTAAAATTAGCAAATTTACAGATGACACAAAGCTGGGTGGCAGTGTGAACTGTGAGGAGGATGCTATGATGCAGGGTGACTTGGACAGGGGTGAGTGGGCAGATGCATGGCAGATGCAGTTTAATGTGGATAAATGTGAGGTTATCCACTTTGGTGGCAAAAACAAGAAGGCAGATTATTATCTAAATGGTGTCATGTTGGGAAAAGGGGAAGTACAACAGGATCTTGGGGGTCCTTGTTCATCAGTCACTGAAAGTAAGCTTTCAGGTACAGCAGGCAGTGAAGAAAGCTAATGGCATGTTGGGCTTCATAACAAGAGGAATTGAGTATTGGAGCAAAGAGGTCCTTTTACAGTTGTACAGAGCTTTATTGAGACCACACCTGAAGTATGTGCAGTTTTGGTCTATAAACTTGAGGAACGACATTCTTGCTATTGAGGGAGTACAGCGTAGGTTCACGAGGTTAATTCCCAGGATGGCGGGACTGTCATATGTTGATGGAGCGGCTGGGCTTGTATACTCTGAAATTTAGAAGGATGAGAGGTGATCTTATTGAAACATATAAGATTATTAAAGGTTTGGACACGCCAGAGCCAGGAAACATGTTCCCGATGTTGAGGGAGTCCAGAACCAGGGGCCATAGTTTAAGAATAAGGGGTAAGTCAGGAGATGAAGAAAAACTGTTTCACACAGAAAGTTGTGAGTGTGTGAAATTCTCTGCATCAGAGGGCAGTGGAGGCCGGTTCTCTGGATACTTTCAAGAGAGTTAAATAGAGCTCTTAGGGATAGCGGATTTAATGGATGTGGAGAGAAGGCAGGAACAGGGTACTGATTGGGGATGATCAGCCATGATCACATTGAATGGTGGTGCTGGCTCGAAGGGCCTAATGGCCTACTCCTGCACCTATTGTCTACTGTGTATTGTCTATTGTGTAGGAAGGAATGGCAGATGCTGGTTTAAATTGAAGATAGGCACAAAAAGCTGGAGTAAGGAATGGGTGACGTTTCGGGTCGAGATACTTCTACAGACTGGTTAGGGATAAGGGAAACGAGAGATATAGACGATGATGTGGAGAGATAAAGAACAATGCATAAAGATTTGCATTGGCCTGTTTCCTTTATCATCATTACTTACATTGTAACCAGTCTGAAGAAGGGTCTCAACCTGAAACATCACCCATTCCTTCTCTCCAGAGATGCTGCCTGGCCCGCTGAGTTACTGCAGCATTTTTGTGTCTACTGTACAATATTCCTAGTTGTAAATCACTGGTGCAAATGTTATGTCTCTCCTGTGTTAGTTACAGGCATTGAGGAGTAGATAGAGTGGAACCCATTGCCAGAGTTGGGGAGAGAGTTTGTTATGCCACAGATAAACTGCCTGGAAAAAAAGTTCCAGATAATGCCATCAGGGTGAAATATCTGGCAAATATGAATTAAACATTTTGAGATATCATAAATTAATGATAGTCAGTGGCATCTGTGTCAATAGATGACTATGTTGAACTATTTGCCGTTGTCCTGAATATTAACCCTAAGCAAGGCCAACCATTAGTTCCATATTTGTCCTTCAGTGCTCATGTGTGATATGTGTGATATAGTCATACCATATTTGGTGGAGAAGAAATACTGCCCATTGTGGGCAGAAAGGAAATGTATAACATGCGGTATGTGGTTTTTTTGTAAGTATATTCTGTGTAAGTGCATCCCAGTTTTATGCAAGGTTGATATTTGTGGCGTTACGAGTTTAACGATGGGTTAAGATAAGTGGAAGACAGGATGTGAGTGTTTAGCATTTGTTAGAGTGAATTAATCATCTGTAGTTTCCTTAATTTAGATACTGGTAGCATAGGTGGTGAGAACAGGTATTGAGGGGGGCTGTTCTTGGAAGCCAGAACTAACTCTTGAGCCTTTGCGAGAGGCCTAACGCCCCTGTCCCACTTAGGAAACCTGAATGGAAACCTCTGGAGACTTTGTGCCCCACCTAAGGTTTCCGTGCGGTTCCCGGAGGTTGCAGGTGGTTGCCGGAGGTTGCAGGTAGGTAGGGAGACTGACAAAAACCTCTGGGAACCGCACAGAAACATTGGGTGGGGCACAAAGTCTCCAGAGGTTTCCGTTCAGGTTTCCAAAGTGGGACAGGGGCATTAACTCAATGAAACACCAGTGAAAGGAGGTGCCCACTTGATTAACCAAATGATTTACTTGCATCTACATGATCATTTTTTTCAATGTGCTTGTTAACATGTAGGTAACAGTTTTGTTGCATATGGAGTTAATTATTGTCCTTAGCACAAGTTGGTAGAATTAGTTTATATAGTACTTTGGCTATGGGCTTGGTATTCTTGATTGAGCGCTTATCCTGGTGTCATAGCAGAAGTATTTTGAGTATTAATTGTAATTTAAAGAGTCTGAATGAAGCTCAGTAACTTAATTCTTTGCCTAGGCCCTTGCTTCTGTCACAGTTGAATGTTATGGCGTGTTGATAAAGGGCTTTAGGAACACAAGCTCTGGAATGTTGTAATTCCTCTCCAGTCTTCCACCGTTTCCTTTATGCCTACCCGACACTTATTTATTTCATTGATAGATACAAAGGAAAGTTAAAGTCTGCCGAATATTATTTCGTTACTGCTGCAGGTTGAGAACTTTTGTCTTGATTTTCTGTTGATATTTTTCAATGTTTTTTTGTACAAAAATCATATTTTCGATTATCGAAGATAATCGGGTGATTATTTGGTTTGGATTATTGAAGGGGGGGGGGGGGGGGGGTTCAAGCTGTTGATCTGCATTTCACTCTCCAAGTGGAAGAAACTGTAAAAAAACAAAGATATATCATAGCAATGCTACTGAGACAACTCAGCAAATTTCGTAAAAGGTAAATTGAATCACGGAAGTTAATGTTTCTGGTTTAGTGCAGTAGAATTCTATTCTCAGCCATATCGAGATTGGCTTCACATTCACAATTAGCAGGAGGTAATTGTTTCTGAAGTTGTTGGCGACGTAGCCTGTAGTTAATTGCTCTGAGTTTAAGCACATGCCCTTTGGAGCGTTGAGGGTCATTTCCTGCAACTTCTTTGAAGTCTGCCATTAAAAGGGAGGCCACAGCTGGAGAATACTGCCAGAATTCCAGTTTATAATTGACAAAAGGTGGGAATCTTGGTTGGGATTATAACAAATAATCTAAATTTAACTGCGATACCCTGCTCACCCCCTCCACGACACACTGGTCAACCTGAGGAGCACCTTCAGCAACAGACTGGTCCCACCAAGTTGCCACAGAAGATCCTTCTTCCCTATGGCTATCAAACTGTACAACTCCTCCCCCTTCTGTCGTGGGGCAGATTGACCCCCCTCCCCCAACCCCACCCCCACATCCCAAAATCTTTGCACATCCCCAATCCTTTTTACTCCTCACTCTAATGTCATGTTTCACGTACCTTGTGTTCTATGATGAGTGACGTTTCGGGTCGAGACCCTTCTTCAGACCTGAGACTTCAGTCTCAACCCGAAACGTCACCCATTCCTTCTCTCCAGAGATGCTGCCTGTCCCGCTGAGTTACTCCAGCATTTTGTGTCTACCTTCGATTTGAACCAGCATCTGCAGTTCCTTCCGACACATAGTGCTTTATGAATGTTGGCAGATCAATTTCCCTCCTGGGATAGATAAAGTTCTATCGTATCATATTGTATTGACAGGGAGGAAGCGAGCAAGGGCATGGCCCCTTTCACTTGAACTCCCCCTGAAATTAGCTAAAAAATATATAGAATGTGGTTATTGACTCCTGTGCTCCATCCAGCCCAGATAAGATAGGCATGGGGTGTTCTTGCAAAGCCACCAATTATAACATTCTTTACATCTCCCTGAACAGTAGGCATTGCCAAAGGACTATATATTTTTCATTTGCATACAGTGACTTGCTAAAGTCATAGTCATAGAGTCGTACAGCACCGAAACAGGCCCTTCAGCCCAGCTTGCCCATGCCAACCAAGGTGCCCCATCTACACGTCGCATCTGCCTGCGTTTCCCCATGTCCCTCTAAACCTTACCCGTCCAAATGTCTTTCAAATGTTGTTATAGCTTCTGCTTCAACTACCTCCTCTGGCAAATCATTCCATATACTCATTACCCTCTGTGTGACAATGTTGCCCCTGAGAATCCTTATTCAATATTTCCCCTCTATAAGAACATCTGTCATGTCCCTAAGCTCCAAGGAATAGAGTCCCAGCCTGCCTAACCTCTCCCTATCGCTCCGGCCCTCAAGTCCTTTCAAGAGAGAGTTATGGGTCTGTCCCACTGTAAGAGCTAATTCAAGAGTTCTCCCTGATTCGAACTCGGAGAATTACGTTAATGGCCGCTCGTAGGTACTCGGGGCTCTCGTGGACATTTTTCATCATGTTGAAAAATTTTCACGAGTCTTCACGAGCTTACCGCGTTTCCCGAGTACCTGCCGTTAGTGTTACGAGCCGCTAAGAGACGTCCCGAGCTCCGACGTGCCCGCAACGTACATTCTACGGGCTTACCACGAGTTTGATTTGTTTTTAAACTTGGGAGCGCTCTTGAATTAGCTCGTACAGTGGAACAGGCCCATCAGATAGGGCTCTTAAAGATAGCGGGGACCGGGGATATGGTGATAAGGCAGGGACTGGATACTGAATGTGGATGATCAGCCATGATCACAGTGAATGGCGGTGCTGGCTTGAAGGGTCGAATGTCCTACTCCTGCACCTATTGTCTATTGTCTATAACATCCTTGTAAATCTTCTCTGCACTCACTGCAGCTTAACAACATCTTCACTATAGCAGGGTGACCAAAACTGAACACAATACCCTGACTGTGACCTCACCAGGTCCTTGTATAGCTGTAACATACCATCCCAACTTATATATGTAAGAAGGAACTGCAGATGCTGGTTTAAACCAAAGATAGACACAAAAAGCTGGGGTAACTCAGCGTGACAGGCAGCATCTCAGGAGAGAAGAAATGAGTTGCTCCCCCTCCGTGATTATCTCTTGTTTCCCTTATCCCTAACCAGTCTGAAGAAGGGCCTCGACATGAAACGTCACCCATTCCTTCTCTCCAGAGATGCTGCCTGTCCCGCTGAGTTACTCCAGCTTTTTGTGTCTATCCCAACTTTCATGTTGTTCTTACGTCTTGTTTTTTGAAACCAAACAAAAGAGTAGCAGGCAGGATTAAGTGAGAAGTCAAAGACTGCATGATTATCATCCAAAGAACAAAATTACTCTGATTATGAGGTTGCAGATAGTAATTATATTTATTTCACAAAACAGAATATTACACTATTTTGATGTTTTGAGCACAATTTAATGATTATTCTGATTGGATCATAGTAATGAATTAATCATCCATGTTAATCTTAGGGACAGGGTCTACCAGCAATTGGAGAGGCATGGACTGATTAGGGATAGTCAGCAGGCTTTGTGCATGGGAAATTATGTCCCACGAGTAGAGTTTTGTGAAGAGGTCAACAAAAGGATTGATGAGGGCAGGACAGGGGATGTGTCTATATAGACTTTAGCACAGTTTAGTTTAGTTTAGAGATACAGCATGGAAACAGGCCCTTTGGCCCACCGAGTCCGCAGCGACCAGCGATCCCCGCACGCTAACACTATCCAACACGGACTGGGGACAGTTTATACTTATACCAAGCCAATGGAAGGCACGGTGGCGCAGCGGTAGAGTTGCTGCCTTACAGCGCATGCAGCGCCAGAAACCCGGGTACGATCCCGACTACGGGTGCTGTCTGTACGGAGTTTGTACGTTCTCCCCCACTTCCGCAGAGACTCCCTGGTTCACTCATCCCTTCCCACCCAAACCACCCCATTCCCAGGTACCTTCCACTGCAACAGCAGGAGATGCAACACCTGTCCCTATACCTCCTCTCTTGACTTCACCCAGGGACCCCTAAATTTATTTCAGGTAATTGAGGCAGTGCAGTGTTGGTTCACAAGATTGATCCATGGGATGGCGAGACTGTCATATGAGGAAAGATTGAAAAGACTAGGCTTGTATTCACTGGAGTTTTTGATGGATGAGAGAAGCATATAAAATTATAAAAGGACTGGACAAGCTAGATGCAGGAAAAATGTTCCCAATGTTGGGCGAGTCCAGAACCAGGGGCCACAGTCCTAGAATAAAGGGGAGGCCATTTAAGACTGAGGTGAGAAAAAACCTTTTCACCCAGAGAGTTGTGAATTTGTGGAATTCCCTGCCACAGAGGGCAGATGAGGCCAAGTCACTGGATGGATTTAAGAGAGAGTTAGATAGAGCTCTAGGGGCTAGTGGGATCAAGGGATATGGGGAGAAGGCAGGCACGGGTTATTGATTGGGGACGATCACCACAATGAATGGTGGTGCTGGCTCGACGGTGCTGGTGCCTCCTGCGTTCTATGTTTCTATGTTTCTATGTAAGGCAGAGGTTCACGTGCACCTCCTCCATCCTCATCTATTATATTGGATGCTCCCACTGTGGACACCTATGTATCAGCGAGACCAAGCGCAGACTTGCCAATCATTTTGCTGAACACTTACAACCAGTCTGCCTTGGTCTACATGATCTCCTGTTTGCCAAACATTTTAACTCCCCTTCCTATTCCTACACTGACTTTTCTGTCCTGGGCCTCATCCATTAGAGGAACAGCACGTCATATTCCGCATGGGCAGCTTACACCCCAGTGGTATGAACATTGATTTCTCTAATTTCAAGTACTGAATTCCCCTCCCCTCTCTCCCCCCTCCCCATCCCAGTCGTCCCACCAATTCCACCATTCGCATCCGTATATTTCTCTCGTTAGCATATTTTCCCCATCCAACAATGGGCTATCATGAACTCCACCCTTCCTGAGATCATCTGTTGCAGGCCCTGTTTTTGTCTAGCCCTTTCTCACCTCCAGTTAACCCCCCCCCCCCCCCATCCCATCCCTCCACCTCCACATTTATCTTTCCGTCTGAGGAAGGGTTCCGACCCGAAATGTCACCTATTCCTTCTCTCCAGAGATGCTGCCTGACCCGCTGAGTTACTCCACTATTTTGTGTCAATCTTAGGTATAAACCGGCATCTGCACTTCTTTCCTACACGCTAGTTATCTGTGACATCCATCAATGATGATTTGCGTTTATATAATAATAATAATAATGGATGGGATTTATATAGCGCCTTTGTAATACTCAAGGCGCTTTACATTGCATTATTCATTCACTCCTCAGTCACACTCGGTGGTGGTAAGCTACTTCTGTAGCCACAGCTGCCCTGGGGCAGACTGACGGAAGCGTGGCTGCCAATCTGCGCCTACGGCCCCTCCGACCACCACCAGTCACTCACTCATATTCACACACAGGCAAAGGTGGGTGAAGTGTCTTGCCCAAGGACACAACGACAGTATGCACTCCAAGCGGGATTCGAACCGGCTACCTTCCGGTTGCCAGCCGAACACTTAGCCCATTGCGTCCCATCTGTCGTCCCTATATAATCAACATCCTATCTCAATCATTTAGTTGCTCTGCTCAGAAACTTCCTCTTCTGCCAACGTGTCCATGCCGACCAAGATGTCCTCCCAGTCCCGTTTGCAAGCATTTGGCCCACATCCCTCCCGACGTTCCCTATCCATGTACCCGTCCAAATGCCTAATAAACATTGTATTTGTACCATTTCCACTGGCAGCTTGCTTCATATACCCACAACTCTGTGAGCCTCCTGCGCCCCTTTCAATCCTATCCCTTTGCACCTTAAACCTATGACCGCTGAATCTAGAACCCCCCTTCCTTCTCTACCCCACCCTGTGTCCCTCCACCTTATATATGCACCTCATCATCCTACAATTTGCCTCCTTTGTTCCAGGGTAAACAGCCCCAGTTCTCCAGTTTCTTCTCATCACTCAAGCCCTCCAGCCCCCGTAACATCCCTGCAAATATTCTCTGTGGCTCTCTCTAGCTTAACCACACACATAATATACTATTGGAAACTTTCTTCCTTGCCCATTGCCTGACCCATGTGAAAGTCCATTGGAATTAAAACCATGTTCTCTAAAAGGTGTGCTATCTTGCCCACCAGATTACTGACCAGCAATTGAAGAGGAAATCTACTCTCTTGTTTTCTGTGGCCAATTTCCTATTCATGCTATTGCATTTCCTTAAATAATTGACCATATTTTTAATCAATAAACCACCCACGCTTCCTGCTAATGATTAAAACATCTTTTGTTTTGGCATGCTATTTCCTCAGACCTTTTAATGAATTTTTCAGACACAACATGCCTTTTGCAATTTTGTACTGGGATTCTTGTCAGTTATTTTGTCACCCGTTCTTTATGAACCTAAGGTTCTTACAGATAGAAAATATACTATGATTCGACCACATCCTACCACACCCAGAGAGCAGTCCTGAACTACTATCTACCTCATTGGTGACCCTCAGACTATTCTTGATCAGACTTTGCTGGCTTTACCTTGCACTAAACATTATTCCCTTATCATGTATCTATACACTGTAAATGGCCCGATTGTAATCGTGTATTGTCTTTCTGCAGACTGGTTAGCACGCAACAAAAGCTTTTCACTGTATCTCGGTACCCGTGACAATAAACTAAACCACTACTATGAAGCTGAAGATATTATAAATTAATGAGAAAGGTTAAAGGGTGTAGCATTTGCTATTTGTTTGTTATTCTCACTATATTGTGTACCAAGATACAGTGAAAGACTGCATTGTGTGCGCTCTGAGCAGATCATACCATACAAGGGTGCAATCAAACCGTGCGTGACTACAACAGGTAGTGCAAAAGAGTAAAGAAACAGAGTGCATAAAACAGTGTTACAGCAACAGAGAAAGTGCAATCAAAAAAATGTGCAAAAGCCACATCGAGGTAGGTTGGAGGATCAGGAATACATCTTCAGTAAATGAGAGCTCTGTTGAAAAATGTGATATCAGCTTGGAGGAAGCTGTTTTTAAATCATGACTGAATCTATACGTTTCATTTTGCATATAAATTTTATGAAACATACTTCATACAATATGTGCTTTGTTTCTATCTGCTTAACCGCACTTAGTCCAAACAATGCCTCAGAGATTTGTATTCTATTAGTCATAGATTCAAAGTGATACAGCGTGGAAGCAGGCCCTTCGGCCCAACTTTGCTCACATATCCCTCCAAACCTGTCCTACACAATAAATCTGTATAACTATTTTTTAAACATTGTGATTGGCCTTACCTCAACTACCTTTGTGTGAAAGGGTACGACTCAGATTCCTATGAAATCTTTTCCTCTTCATCTTAAACCTATATCCTATGGTCCCCGATTCCCCTACTCTGGGCAAGAGACTGTGCATCTACCCGATCTATTCCTCTCATGATTTTATCCATCTCTATAAGATCTCATCCTCCAGCGCTCCAAGGAATAGAGTCCCAGCCTACTCAACCTCTCCCTATAGCTCAGACCCTCTAGTCCTGGCAACATCCTCGTGAATCTTCTCTGAACCCTTTCCAGCTTGACAACATCTTTCCTATAACATGGTGCCCAGAACTGAACACAATACTCTAAATGCAGTCTCACCAACGTCTTATACACCTGCCACATGACCTCCCAGTTTCTATACTCAATACTCTGACTGATGAAGGCCAATGTGTCAGAAGCCTTTTTGACCACCCTATCTACCTGCGACTCCACCTTCAAGGAACTATGTACCTGCGCTCCTAGATCCCTCTACTCTATAACACTCCCCAGAACCCTACCATTCATTGTGCAGGTCCTGCCCATGTTAGACTTCCCAAAATGTAAACGTTACATTTCTCTGCAATATAAAAGCTATTCAGAGATTTTATCTTCTTCAGTCTGCAACCTGCCTGATTTTGGATGATCAGCCATGACCGTGCTGGCTGGAAGGGCCGAATGGCCTACTCCCGAACATATTTTCTATAGTTTCTATGTGTGTCTTGAAGATGTAGTCATAGCAGGATGGGTCCTTCATATTAATTGGGCTTGCCAACCTTGGTTATGGAACTGCATGGACGATTTAATACAACAACTTCCAGCATCTAACACCCCAGGCTCTATGAAACAACCAGATTAATTCCTGCTGACTATGATTTAACCTTAATTCTAAGACCAACAGGTCCATTCTTCTGATTTATCATCCTCCCGCCCAACGGCAAATCAGACTCTCCAGGGCACCAGGGCACCACCCTGCCTGAGGTCATTTGATCCTAGTCTTTGACTTCGTCTAAAGTTTCACTCCTTCCCCCCCCCCCCCACACTGATTTTCAGCCTGAAGAAGGTCCTGACTGAAACGTGACCTATCCTTTTTCTCCAGAGATGCTGCCTGGCCCGTTGAGTTACTCCAGCACTCTGTGAAACGTCACCTATCCATGTTCTCCAGAGATGCTGCCTGACCCGCTGAGTTACTCCAGCACTCTGTGTCTCCATCAACCAGTTGGACAGATCTATAACTAGAATCCAATGAAAAGAAACTGTATAATTCTACTTACTTTTCCTGGGTTTTGCACGATAATGCCCTGGATATTGATCTTTAGTCCTATAAGATCACAGGCAATCCTGGTTGGGAAGTTTAAACCATGGGCACTTAACCAGGCTGGAGAGGCACCACACAGATTACTGCTTGACTACTCAGCAAAACTAAATGGTGGATACAAAATGCTGGAGTAACTCAGCATTTCGAGACAGGCAGCATCCATGGAGAGAAGGAATGGGGGACGTTTTGGGTCAATAGACAATAGACAATAGACAATAGGTGCAGGAGTAGACCATTTGGCCCTTCGAGCCAGCACCGCCATTCAATGTGATCATGGCTGATCATCCCCAATCAGTACTCCGTTCCTGCCTTCTCCCCATATCCCCTGACTCCGCTATGTTTAAGACCCTTCTTCAGGTCTCGACCCGAAATGTCCCCCACCCCTTCTCTCCAGAGATGCTGCCTGTTCTGCTGAGTTAGTCCAGAAATTTGTGTCAATCTTTGGTTTAAACCAGCATCTGCAGTTCCTTCCGACACAAAACTAAATGGATATTGTTCAAGGAAAGAAACCCTGTCTGGTTATTTTGATCAAGTTCTGCCAATGAAGCCCAGTTATAATTTCTGAATGCCCATTGAGGATGACTGAATGGGGACTTCCCTGTTCCATATTGTTTGATTTCTCCATAATGTTGTGCATTTGTCCACTGAGACTCATAACAGTTCTTGGATCGCATGATTGTACTTTTTTGTTTAATAGAATTGTCCCTTTGTGCATTCTGGTATATCTGGTATACCATAGATCTGGTATATTTATCTGGTTTGAATGCATTTATAATTTTGGCTGACTTGCGTTCATTTCCATTTCAGGTCACAAGCCCAGCATTTGTTACCAAAATGACCAAACTGCGTGCCGTGCCATTACTGGCACTCTTCAGCCTAATTTGTTTCATACGAGCGCAACAGGGTAAGAATTTAAAAGATCCTGCAGGGTCTTTTGAGGCTGGTTCACTCTCTTAACATTGATGTGTGTTGACTTGAAACAAAATATTCAGCCAAAATATAACTAATATTTTATTTACAGAGACTTTGAGGTAAGTGTTACTTTTGAAAACTATCAGTGATAGGCACCATTACTGCAAGCAAACAGCATAATTATATTGAAGTGCAAACTAAGGTTATGCTTTACTGATATTTGATGACAATGCTTTTATCTTCAATATTGAAATGATTTAATGTGATAAGTTGGTGGTTCAGGAATCGAATACAATTGAAGGATGCCTTTGGATAAATGGTTCTCCTCTCCCTTACTGATTAAAGTCTCATCACTCCAGGGTAGAATCAAGCAGATGACCTTTACCATTCCTATTGGGATGAGCGGTCAGAAGAGTCAATGCTGGATCAGGCTCCAGGCGCACATTGCCTAAATGACTGCTCAGTGTGGATCAGGCAGCAGAGTTCCCATCTCCACTATCAGCATGCTTTGTTACCGATCACGCCTGGCACTGGAGAATCTGGGGTTTGAGCTGGTTAGCTAAATGAGCTCAATATTCATCCCCATTGATAGCGCTGAACACCATGTAGTCATATCAGCACATTGTGCATCCCTTGCGAAATTCATTCAATTGAAGTCGACGAACTGCACTTTAGATGCAGAACACAAAATTCTGATCCTAGTGTGTAACATCTTTAGTGCTAAAGATGAAGGCTGACATTTTAGACAGGCATTTCCAAAAGGCCTTATTTTTAAACAATAAAGTTGTATTTATGTCATCTGTCATTGCATCTCAAGGATTTGAAGGCATGAGATGTTAAAGTGTTAAAGGGCCTGTTCCACTTACGCAACCTTTACAGGCGAATGCTGGCACCCGTGATAGGTCGCCGAAATTTTCAACATGTTGAAAATTCAGCTGAGACCAGAAAGACGCTACGACCCTTTCGAGACCTCTCACGACCGTACAACCTGTATGGTCATGAGAGGTCTCCTATGGTCGTGAGAGGTCTCCAAAGGTCGCGTGTAAAGGTCGCGTAAGTGGGACAGGCCCTTAAAGGAATCTTCCACACAAGCTTAATCCATGCAATGATCTAAACCCTCCTCCCCTGCCTCCTCCCTTAATTGGGAGGTGTGGAAGGGAAGGAGGATGAGGGATCAAGGACCTAAGAACTAGAAACGAGGACAAACAAAGAGGGCAGTTCACCCTCACAAAAGAAAATACCTAACGTACAAATAGTAATATAACTCTGTAATAGTGCAGAAAATCATTTTCAGTGTTTGGAAAAGAAAATGCCAAAAACGTTTTAGTGCTAAACAGCTTTTCTTTCTTAAAGATGACAGGACAATTGCTGCTGACATAGTCTTTCTAGTGGATGCCTCTTGGAGCATTGGCCAGGAAAATGTCCAATATGTACGGGAGTTTCTGTTCAGGGTTATAAAGGCTTTTGCTATTGGAGAAAACAGATTTCGTTTTGGCCTGGTGCTGTACACGGAAACGCCCCGATCAGAGTTCCATTTAAACACATATTTTGCGAAGCAGGACATCCTATTTCACATATGGAACATGTCTTATAAGGGGGGTGGCACAAAAACTGGACTAGCTCTAGATTATCTGATCAAGGAGCAGCTCACTAAAGCCAACGGGAGTAGAGCTGAACAAGGAGTGCCACAGATAATAATAGTCTTAACAGACGGACGCTCTCAGGATGACGTGATCCCCGCGTCTGCGTCCCTTAAGTCAGCCAATGTCATAATGTTTGCTATTGGAGTTCAGCGAGCAGTTGAATGGGAACTAATGGAGATTGCGAGTGCACCTTATGAGAGGTTTGTTTACCGCCTCCATGACTTTGCCGCACTCGAGGGCATTGTACACGACTTAGTGACGAGTGTGCATATGGCGGCAGCGCAACTATTATCTGATGGGATAATAAAAGATACCACAGGTAAAGAGCTAGCTGGAAACACTGCTCCTTTGCTTACTCTGCTCAAGTTAATGTGTTTTAAAATGGGGAGGTGGGGAAAAACACACGTCCACCCTCCCTGATGGCTCAGTTGTTAAGGACAAGATTCGTTAAGAAGCTGAGCTATACAGACCAGGATGGTCCTAGATTCGACCCGCTGGTCTGTGCTGAGTTAGCTGATCTCTGCCAGGGAGGCATTAAGGGTGCAGCTATTGGCCGCAGCACCCTAGGCAAGGGAGGGCTGGTAAAATCAGCGAAGGAATCCCGCTCCTGATTGCTAACTCCTGACTCCTGGCGGAAATTGCCCAAGAGCGTGTGGATGGCGAGTCCTTACTTGAATCGGTGGCCTGCCAACATCTGATGCCTGGACCTGGGCACGAAGACTACTACTTGGGCATGGCACTGGAGAATGATCGTCACTCTCGGAGGAGTCAACGCCTTCAGGAAGGGATGGGAGAGTGATTGGAGGGGGACAAAAATATTGTCATTTCTATCGTGAGGTGAATTTGGCTCTCAAATTACTAAGCAAAGAGCAGGCGTACTCTAGAATTAATGTTCTACTAACATCACTGGCCCTCGTCACTGTATATGTTTTTTAATTAAACACACATTATGCATTTCTAGCAGAGGCATGCCACAATTTAATAACCTATCACAACTAAAATTCACTGCCAATGTCAGAAATATATTTTTGAGAAATATATTTGGATTCTCATCTAGAGTCTTAGTGAAGGTTTCTGGCAGAAGTATATAGAATGGATTAGTAGAGTTTTGGCTGAGTGAGATTTGCAACAAAAGTGGACTTAAAATTAAGCTTGTGCGGTGGCTTCGTCACTTAAATCTCAGCTAACGATTTCAAACTTTATATTGGAAGGAGCTTGAATGTGACAAATGTTTGAAATAATCTCCCTGATATGATTTGAAAGATTTTGTTTTGAAAATAGCATTGCTTTAAGTAAAGACAGACACAAATGACTTGAGTAAGTTCCTAAGTTCATAAGTGATAGGAGCAGAATTAGGCCATTTGGCCTATCACGTTGGCTGCCATTCAATCATGGCTGATCTATCTCTCCCCCTCAACTACATTCTCCTGCTTTCTCCCATAACCCCTGACACCCGTACTGATCAAGAATCTATCCATCTCTGCCTTAAAAATATCTATTGACCTGGCCTCCACAGCCTTCAGTGGCAGTGAATTCCACAGATTCACCACCATCTGACTAAAATAAAATTCCTCCTCATCTCTTTCCATAAGGAACGTCCTTTAATCCTGAGGCTTTGACCTCTGGTCCCAGACTCTCCCACTAGTGGAAGCATCCTCTCCACATCCACTCTATCCAAGCCTTTCACTATTCGCTAAGTTTCAATGAGGTCCCCCCCCAACATTCTTCTAAACTACAGCGAGAATTGGCCCTGTGCCATCAAACGCTCATCATATGTTAGTTAACCCACTCATTCATGATATCATTCTCATAACTCAGCGGGTCAGGCAGCATCTCTGGAGCAAAAGAATAGGTGACGTTTCAGGTCGAGACCCTTCTTTAGACACAAAACATCATCTATTCCTTTTCTCCAGAGATGCTGCCTGACCCGCTGAGTTCCTCCAGCCTTTTGTGTCTGTCTTTGGTTTAAATCAGCAGCTGCAGTTCCTCCTACACATTACTTTAAGTAAAATTGGATTGCATAAAGGTAAATTTAAGGAACAAGAGCAATGAGGTTCAATGAATTGGGTTCTAAATTCCTACATTTTGTTGTATTTTTAATTTTGTGATTTGATTTGCCAATAATGAAGAGTTTTATCTTTAGATATCAAGTAAGTGGGAAACCTAAATTGAGACCAGATAGGGATAGGGACAGCGGTACAACAGATATAGCCCACACCTCACTGCGCCAGAGACTTGGGGTTCATTCCTGACATTGGATGTTGTCTGTGTGAAGTTTGCATGTTGTCCACATGACCGCGTGGGTTTCCTCCGGGTGCTCCAGTTTCCTCCCAAATTGACATCTGGGCTTCCTTCCATTTTTTGGTCCTGCCTTAAATATATTCATGTTTTTTAACCAAATAAAATAGGTTTTATTTCAGGCAGGCCATAGGCAGTTGCTAGAGACATCATATGTTCTAACTGCAACAGAAGTGCACATGTTTATTCTTATGTGTGTGCTCATGCTTATTAAAAGCTCCATTTGGTGACACACATTCTTAAGGTGTCAGAATAAACCTATTGGCCAAATTGGTGACGCTATGATTTGGGGATGCACATTTAATGTTGCTTTTGAAATGGCTTCAGGGACTTAGATCCTGCTGTCACATAGACAGTACCAATTGCTTCCTTCATTCTCCGACAAATGAAGGAAGTGATAGCAAGGCACCCTTCCAGTCTCGTTGATGAAGGGTTGATGGAAAGTTATCTCCTGGGACATGGTGAGAAGCTGGGGTTGAGAGCATGCAGTGAAACCTAAATGATCACAATTAATTTAACAGGGATTTATTGAAAACACACAACAGAGGGCGAAGAATGAAATTTAGTCCTTAAATAATAACAGCAATAACATAATTTCAGAAACCGTGTTATGAAAAATATGGTAAAATGCAAAGAAGTTTGGAGCTAGTTCGATAATCAATAAAGCTTTTTGTCTTCTCAGTGCTTGTCCTATCTGTTCATTTGTGTTGCTATTAACATCCAAGAGCTTTGCTTCCACCACCATTAAGCTGTGCACACTATGTACTTTTACACGACTGCTTGTGTGGTAAGAAAGGCTGTGTCACCATACAGAATGTAATCACAAATAAACGGTTTTAGCTTATTCTGCATTCTTTGACTTAAGACAAAATTGAAAATATGGTGATGTGAAATAGATCAGAGTGTTGGCAACTTATGTTCAGTGAAAGAAGATGGGTGTTGGACCAAGAACTGGGTTGGGTTTTATTGTGTTTTGGATCACAGTCCTGTTCAAGCAGAGGTGTCATGCCATTTCTCAGTGGCATAGAGAAGGAAAACTTAGGGAAAAGATCAAGCTTCATTCAACCGTGGCAGCATAGAGTCACAGAGTGATACAGCATGGGAACAGGCCCTTCTGCCCAACTTGCCCACACCAGCCAACATGTCCCAGCCACACAAGTCCCATCTGCCCGCTTTTGGTCCATATCTCTCCAAACCAGTCCTACCTATGTACCTGTCTAACTGTTCCTTAAATGTTGGGATAGTCGGTAACAATTAATTCCAGCTGTAATTTAAAACAAAGTAAATTATATGTGTATTGTAAGAGCCATCACATTGCATTTGCAAAGTCAGAGATTAGATTCCCAATGAACGGTAATCTTTTGCTATTATGCGTTCCTTCCATGTGAAATGTCTATTGCTGGCAGGCCATCCAGTTCATTAGATAGTTTTCACTTCTGTTGTTTAATAATCAGGCATGAATTTCTGATTTATATATCAGTTCAACCCCTGACTAGTTTAAATATTAAATATTTTAAATAATTGTACCTGCTGCCTCAGACATTGGATGGCACAGTAGGTTCTCCTTGCATCTCTCACCTTGCAATCTGCTTTTAGCTCAGGGATTTATGGTGAATTGAATGCTGATTGCTGCATTCTGATGAAGAGTCTTCGACCTGAAACATTCATTGTTTCACTCTCCACAGATATTGCCTGACCTGAGTTTTTCCAGCATTTTGAGTTTCCGGGCCAATTTCTGCCCCTAGTGGTGGACCAAAATCTCCAGTGCCACAACTGTTAAAATTCACACTGCCTTAGTAAGGGCTGCCCAAATTACATCATCATGGATAGTGTTAGTGTGTACACATCACGGTGGCGCAGCGGTAGAGTTGCTGCCTTACAGCGCATTCAGCGCCAGAAACCCAGGTTCGATCCCGACTGCGGGTACATCTGTACGGAGTTTGTACGTTCTCCCCGTGACCTGCGTGGGTTTTCTCCGAGAACTTTGGTTTCCTCCTACACTCCAAAGACGTACAAGTTTGTATGTTAATTGGCTTGCTATAAATGTAAAAATTGTCCCAAGTGCAGGATAGTGTTGATGTGCGGGGATTGCTGGTCGGTGCGGACTCGATGGGCCGAAGGGCCAGTTTCCACAAAAAACTAAACTAAACTAAATTGCCCTAGATCTATTCTATCCTGTCACTGAACCAAGACCAGGAGAGAGACACCAGCTAGTAGAGGAGAAATGCTACCCATTCCTCTACAAATATTATACTTCAAATGGACAAGCTAGAACAAATTTAGCATTAACATTTTTCAACCAATTAATTGGACAAAAGATTTTGGCGGAATTGTGAAGAGGATAGTTATTATAAATATGGGGAATTCAATTGTGTTTACAGTAAAGGGTTTCACATTTCATGATTAAAGTAGTGCACAATCTTGTTACCATTAATTAAGAAACTCCAGGCAAATTTTCTGATACCATTAAAATGTATTGGTACCCTCTGTTTTGCTACTAATTTTCTGGATTAGAAGCAGAGCTGCTGCCTTAAGGGGCTGTCCCACTTGGACGACCTAATCCACAAGTTTAGAAGACCCTAGATGAGTTGAAAAAAATGTCAAGGTCGACCTACCAACCAGTAAAAAGTATCAATTTTTCCCGTGCCGACATTTTTTTTACTCGTCGACATTTTGTATCCGGCTTGAAAAAATGCCGCGACCTACTTGAGGCCACAAGTACGCGGAGACCACTCACGAGCATGAGAGTGAGTGACCTACGACCTCTTACGACCTCGTGGCGACCATGCTGTGAGTATGAGTCAAGGGCAAACTCGGCAGTGGTCGCCAATTAGGCCGTGAAAGTCGGACAGGGGCTTTACAGCGCTAGAGACCACAATTTACTCTTTCCTCTCCCAGCCGGTGTCCATTGTTGGTAGTGGTGTTAGCAGCAAGTTCAGCCCAAACCCAGTGTGGCATTTGGTCATAGAACAGTAGGACCCACACAACTTCCCTTTGTGGAGGTACTTGAGCTGCTTTTCTGGAAAGTAAAGGGAAATGCAGAATGAATATAGTAATTTTGGGCTTTTGGTTTCACACAAACATAATGGGTTCACAAACTAGAAGAGGTGGCATTTTTACACCGCTCATTAAATTGGCAGGGTCAAATTCAGATTTAAACAGATGACTGATCCGAGTGCGAGACTTGCCTGCCAATTATTCCAAGGTGTCAACATGCCAACAGAACTTAATTCAGAAAAGCAAGAGACTTAATACACCTGAGATATACTTCCATGCGTTTTAAACATTGCGATAGTACCTGCCTCAACTACCTCCTCCGGCAGCTTATTCCATACCCACGCTGTTTTATGTAAAAACGTTTCCGCACAGGCTCCTATTAAATCTTCCTCCCTCACCTTAAAGCTATATCCTCTGGTCCTCGATTCCCCTACTCTGGGCAAGAGCCTCTGTGGGTCTACACAATCTATTCCTTTCATGATTTTGTGCACCTCTATAAGATCACCCCTCATCCTCCTGTGCTCCAAGGAATAGAGTTTAGTCTGCTCAACCTCTCCCTGTAGCTCAGACCCTCAAATCCTGGCAACATCCTCGTACATCTTCTCTGCACCCTTTCGAGCTCGACAAAATAACTTCCTACAACATGGTGCCCAAAACTCAACACAATACTCGAAACATGGCCTCACCAACGTCTTAGATAACTGCAACATGATCTCCAAGTTCACAAATTCTATACTCAATACCCCAAGTGATGAAGGCCAATATGCCTGAAGAAAGAGGACCTGGAGCGGAAGGTTTCATCTCAAGAACGGATGCAGCAGAGGCAGAGAAACCAAGAAAGAAGAGTGAATCTTACAAGAGACAAGATAGGAGGAAGTGTAGTCTCGGTGGATGAGAGCGCCAGTGTGTGGTGGTAAAAATGCCTTTGGACAGTTTCCTGAGATGGAGACTGAGAGAGGTGTGAGGGGTGAGTTGGTCCAAGTGAATTTGAGGGGAGGATGGAAGTTAGTGCTGGAAGTTGATGAAATTGACGAGTTTTACCCAGGTACAGGAAGCAGAATTGGAGAGGGGTGCCAGAGCAGGTCTGGAACAAAAAAGCTCCACAGAGTCAACAGAGGATGGCGCAGCTGGTACCCAAACAAGTCACAATTTTCATTCGTAGAGAGTGCCATGAGACGAAAGAAAGGTTGTTAAACACAAGCAGAAGTTTCAACAGATGGAGGAAAGTGTTAGTAGAGGGGAACTGGTTGGATCAATGATCTAGGAAGAACTGACGACCCCTTCAGCCTTCCTGCTGGTGAATGGATGTAGAACACGACAACATGGACATATTTCACTTGGGCAGCTTACAACCCAGTGGTATGAAAATTGAAGGTAGACAAAACTGCTGGAGAAACTCAGCGGGTGAGGCAGCATCTATGGAGTGAAGGAAACAAGCAATGTTTCGGGTCGAAACCCTTCTTATTGATTTCTCTAACTTCGTACCCCTTGCTTTCCCTCTCTCTCCATCCCTCTGTACCTTTAGGAAGGAGATGAGAAGGAATTTCTTTAGTCAGAGGGTAGTGCATCTGTGGAATCTGTGGAGGCCAAGTGAATGGATAATTTTTGAAGCAGAGGTTGTAAGATTCTTGATTAGTGCGGGTGTCAGGGGTTATGGGAAGAAGGCAGGAGAATGGGGAGAATGAGGTTAGGAGGGAGAGATAGATCAGCCATGATTGAGTGGCGGAGCAGACTTGATGGACCGAATGGCCTAACTTTGCTCCTATCATTTCTGACATCACCATTAAAAAACAAAATAGCCATTGTTACCTGCAACCCAATGGCGAAAATGTACAAATGAATAGAGGTCTGGTCCAAGACTTGTATTGCAAGTATTTAAAATGGTCAAAAAATGCAGAATAAAACGTAATCCTTGCAGACTGACAATCACAACGCTTTATTTGAATGTTCTGTTCACTGAGATGAATTTTGATGCTGAGTTTTGCATAGAGTGCTCAGCTGTTAATCCTTGCATGGAGGACACCTGTTTTTAACATGTTCACCTTTTGCATTTGTCTTTCTCTTTAAAGCGCAAGAATCGGCTGACCTAATTTTCTTAATTGACGGATCTGCCAGCGTTGGAAGTGTCAATTTCCAATACATTCGCGATTTTATCGTAAATTTCATCGACAGTCTCGAGATCGGCCCTGACAGAATCCAAATCGGTGTGGTGCAGTACAGCGACGAGCCCAGCACCGAGTTCTATTTAAACACATACTCCACGAAAATAGAGGTTCTGGATGCTGTGAAACAACTTCAAGCCAAAGGCGGAGATGACGTTAATACTGGCGAGGCTGTGCAATATATAGTCGACAATCATTTAATTGAGTCAGCTGGAAGCAGGGCAACAGAAGGGGTTCCGCAGGCAGTAATCATTATCACTTCTAGCGAGTCGAGTGATGACATAAATCAGGCAGAACTATTACTAAAGCAAGGTAGTATATACACATTTTATATTGGAGGTAGAGATGCCGACCAAAAAGAACTTGCACAGCTCTCAACCGATGCATCTTTTACGGCCTTGATCTCCGAATTCCGTGATATTGGTCAGTTGCAACAGCAATTTTTACCATTGGTCTCAGCAATGGCCCGAAGGGAAATAATTCTTGAACCTCTGGTCTTGTCTGAAGGTACGTATGATCCAAATTTAGTCGCCACTCTTTGCATCCTAACAGGCATGCAGGAGCCTTTGTGGTCAACTTGGAAAATTGTTGATGATGAATGATTAACACAAATGACCAAACAAAATTGTTACCAGCTTGGAACAGCAGATTTAATGGATGGTCATCTGGTTAAAATATAAGTCTTTGTTTAAACGCTACTGGAGTTTCAGCAGGTGGGTAAATGATGAGTGAGGGGCGGAGGTAGGTAAATAAATATTTATTTTCACAGTTAATCTGTCGCAATAGAATGTCTAAATCAGGCTGGACCAAAGAGATGGAGTAAGATGGTAGTTGGCACTGGAGTGGCTCATGTGCATCAGAAATACTGGCATAATCCCATTGGGCTGAATGGTCTTTTTCTCCCCCCACCAGATGCATTGCAATTGTGGAATATTGGAATCCTTAGTTAATGGTAAAATATGAGATGAGAAATATACCAAGGATCATGATTAATGTACTTTTCCACCCAATAGTTTCAAATTTGTTTTCCAAACGTTTTCCAAAGTGGTTGATTCACTGAATATTACAAGTTCATTTACACATTCTCTTAAAATCAAACCGATCAGTGGCACGGTGATTTTATTCATCATTATAAATCTCCAGTGCTCAATGCTTGGGTATCCCGAAATTCAAAGAGAGTAAAGCCCCTGTCCCACTTAGGAGACCTAAACAGCAACCTCTGGTGACCTTGCCTGCCACCCAAAAAAAAATCAAGCTCGAGGTGACCTGCAACCTCCTACCACCTCCCATGCATATGTTGAAAACCTTCCTTGACTATGAAGAAAACTGTCTTCGACTAGACCTGCGACTAAAAAATTATCGATTTTTAAAACGACAACCTATTTTAGCCGAGGCCGGTTTTAATCATGATGGAAAAATAGCAGCAACCTAGATGAAGCCTCGACCACGCGGAAACCACTTTCGACCATTAGGGAGAGTGACCCAAACCTCCTGTGACCTCATGGAAACCTTGGTTGGCGGGCAAGGTCATCAGAGGTTGCTGTTTTGGCTCCTAAGTGGGACAGGGGCTTAAAGAGAGAGTGATCTGCCTCTTCAGAGATGATAGTACTTTGTTCCACTCACTACCACTTTATAGTTTCACTATTTTAAAGGGCTAGGTTTAGCCTCTTTGGTTATTCCTATATAAAGTAAAGTAGGATAATTGTGAGGGAAACACTATCTTTCAGATCCCCCTGCCTAGTTGGTGGATGAGGAACGCATTTGGTCATACCAGGTAAATGTGGTCCACGCTTTAAGGGTGGCGGTACGGTGATGCAGCAGTAGAGTGGCTGCCCAAGAGCGCCAGAGAACCGGGTTCAATCCTGACCATGGGTGCTGCCTACACGGAGTTTGTACGTTCTCCCAGTGACAGCATTGCTTTTCTCCGAGATCTTTGATTTCTTCCGACACTCCAAAGACGTACAGGTTTATACGTTAATTGACTTGGTACAAAAGTAAATTGTCACTCGTGTGTTAATGTGTGGGGATCGCTGGTCGGCACGGACTCGGTGGGCCGAAGGGCCTGTTTCCGCGCTGTATCTCTAAAACTAAAACATTTCCAATGGGGCATCATGCAATGCTCCTCTTGACCTTTATATCCCCTGGGGGCTTCCTCATAAAACATTGAATGATTTCTTGCTACTCATTGCAGCGCAGAAATCGAGCTCTGCTCTATTGAACAGTCATCTTATTTATGGCTGGAATACCCGTGGGTCTCAAAACCCAGCATGAAACTATACAAAATATAAGTCCAGATTTAAAATCAAAAACACTTGGTATATTCCTCATAATGGTGGTGAAGATCCTGAAGAAAGCTTGAGGGCGAAGAGTAATGCTTAGATAATGGATACTTGTTTCCACTTTTATAGCTAGATTTACCAAAAACTGTCAGTTGAATCCAGTGCAATGTTAGAGCACTTCTTCCCATTCTGCACAGGGTCCTTGAGGATCAATGTCATAAATGTCAACTCCTCCCATGCTTTCATTAGACCATTGCCATGTACAATTGCAAGGGCTGAGTTGGATTATGCCAGGAATCTGTTGCATCTGAACAGGTTTTTGATCTGTGTGCAGGCCATGCTTAGTTGCTCCTCGTGTAATCAGGGCATAGCTAGTTTACTGAAGTCACCTGTCTACCGCAAGGCTCAAGCGATGCAGGTCTTCAAGTAGGGATAATGGCACTAGACT
Source organism: Amblyraja radiata (assembly GCF_010909765.2). Lineage (NCBI taxonomy): Eukaryota > Metazoa > Chordata > Chondrichthyes > Rajiformes > Rajidae > Amblyraja > Amblyraja radiata. Next base: position 7,023,119 of record NC_045962.1, read on the forward strand.
TGTGGACTGATGGGTTGGGAGAACCAGATTAAGGAGATAATAGCAGCCAGCTACTCACAGTTGGGGGGGGGGGGGGGGGGGTGGGGGTGGTGCGGCACAGTAGCGCAGCGGTAGAGTTGCTGCCTTACAGTGCCAGAGACCCGGGTTCGATCCTGACTCCGGGTGCTTGTCTGCATGGAGTTCGTACGTTCTCCCAGTGACCCGCGTGGGTTTTCTCCTGGTTTCCACCCACATTCCAAATCTGTGCGGGTTTGTAGATTAATTGGCTTCTGTAAATTGTGTATGATAGGACTAGTGTAAGGGTGATCGCTGGTCGGCGCTGACGCGGTGGGACGAAGGGCCTGTTTCCATGAAGGGCTGTATCTCTAAACTAAACTAAACTAAACTAGATAGGCACGGAATGCTGGAGTAACTCAGTGGGTCAGGCAGCATCTCAGGAATAGGTGACGTTTCAGACTGAGGGTCAGGGAAACTAGAGGTATGAAAAGGTACAGAAATCTCTTATTACTGATCTATTCCAGTTTGCTCAAAGGGCAATTAAGGTTTTTGAAAGAACGACTCAAAGTTGGGGTGAACTGATGATACACCAGAATGTTTAACAACCTTTCAGTACTTGGTTTTTCTTGTTCATGTCTATCATATGTTAAGTGGTCACTCCGAAACTGATCTATGAAGATATCGTGAAGGTGTTATGACGTGTTGAGAGTCTTTTGCCCTGACAATCTGGGTTTGAATACAAGACCCAAGGCTGCAAGGACTCCATACGACATTGATTAATCTCCAAGGAAGTCCTCGTGGGGATTGCAAAATGACACCGATGCTGTCGCTAACTCTCTGTCACCATGAACTCAATCTTGGCAACAATGTGTTGATTCCAAATTGATCTGTTTACAATGTAATTTGGCCTGATGAAGTTATTCAAGGGAAAATAATATTTTTTTGTATGTAATAATTAAATATTCAGGGAAATCTCAAAGCTGTATATTCCGGGCCATGAAAAAGTTAAAGTGTGATTGCTTATTCTTGCATATTTGTAAAATTGGGAATGTTTTTATTAATCAAACTATTTTCAACCTGTTTTGCAGTTCCAGATAGGAGGCGAGACATTGTATTCCTGATGGATAGCAGTCGAGCAGTGAAACCTGCGCACATTTTGAAAATGCGAGAATTTATCTTAAAAGTGGTTACCAAATTTCCAATTGGACCCAACGGGGTGCAAGCTGCTGTCGTGCAGTATAGTGACGCTCAAACCACTGAGTTTTCCTTAAACACTCACGCGACCAAAAGTAGACTCGGCGCCGCTGTGAGGGCGCTGCGTTCGCGAGGTGGGAACGCACGTAATACTGGGGCCGCACTGGAGTACGTCCACAGAGAACACTTCACCGCATCCAGTGGCAGTCGAAAGGAGCAAAACGTCCCCCAGTTTCTGGTGCTCATCACCAGCGGAAGGTCCGCCGATGCCTATCGCGTCCCAGCACTGGAATTGAAGATTTCTGGCATCATGACATTTGCTGTTAGCGTTGGCCATAGTGACCCGGTGGAGCTGCAGGAGATTGCATTCGCTCCAGATTTGGTCTTTCAGACAGCAACTTTTCAGAGTCTGATCCAATTACCCAAAGAAGTCACCGCAAAGTTGTCCAAGTTGGGCCCTCCAGTAGTGATTACGGAAGAGCCGACTATTACCATCACAACAGGTAGCTCAATCCTAACGCATCGTTCATGTTTCACTCCCACTATGTTTAAAGTCCTGTCGATATTGACGTGAAGTACTTCAACTCATCTGCCCACTGGTAAAACCAAACTAGCAAATTAACTTTATTTGAATGCTGGGGTGGGATGCGGGCCTTGCATTAAGGAAGGTAAGATAGATTGCTAGCAGGGTGTTCAATCCATTACCATCGAAGCCTTCTGACTTTGAACAGTAGAATACCAATTTGTGGCAGGGAAACTGTTAGAAACATAAACACTAGGTGCAGGAGTTGGCCATTTGGCCCTTCGAGCCAGGCTGATTATCCAGAATCCATACCCCATTCCTGCTTACTCCCCATATTCCTTGATTCCGTTAGCCCTCTGAACTTTATCCCACTATCTTGAATACATCCATTGAATTGGCCTCTACTGCCTTCTGTAGCAGAGAATAGAAAGATTAAACGAGCTTACCGTTTGAAGCTTGATCTTTATTTTATGAGAAGTTGAAGTGAGGGAATACGTGAAGAGCCCACCAGCCCGCATGCGCGTCAATCTTCACAGCAGCTGTATGAAACCACAGACTAGTTGCTGAACTTAAGCTATAGAAAGATTAACGATCTTAGAACTACCGAATAATCTTTATGGGAAGTAGGGTTGGGAGTGGAGGGCACGTATTCCCTCACTTCAACTTCTCTTAAAATAAAGATCAAACTTCAAGTGTTAAGTTCTCGTTTAATCTTTCTATTTTATATCAAAGTCACGTGAGTGACTACGTGAAGCCTTCAAAGCTCTGTGGTTTCATGCAGTAACCTAATCTGTGTGTGAAACACTTAAACAGATAAACCATTAATGGTAGAAAACATGGGTTATTAATACCATGATGCTAACTTGCATACATGGCCATTGCTCTTAACCGGACCATAGTCCCAATTGACTTTGAGTTAGACAATAACTCATGCAAAACTGTTCAGAATTCTCTCTGCAAATATCCAGACATATTCAACCAAATTCTATAAGTTCTTAACACGCACTATGTAGGCCTCTTGCTGTATGATGAAAGGGAAATATCTATTCTATTGGCTGCTAATGAGCCATCAGCAATCTCTTGAGAGACTATTGAGGTACTAGCAAGCTCAGTGTACTTGTATACCTAATAACACCCCCAATCTCTGCTCTGGTGGGTATGCTGTCAATTCCAAATGTACGCAATCATGCCCATTTTGCTTATGAGATAATTCCCGTAACAAGCTACCCTAATGCCAGTTATGACCCAGAGACCGAGCCAGAGATTGAGTAAAGACTGTGTTCTTTGTGCTGAAATCAGTTGCTAAAAGCATAATCAACTTAAAGATACTGCTCCCAGTAGGAATACAGTAGATGAATATCTGCATAATAATTTACTGATATACATTGCACACTACGATGAGTGTAGGCTTTTAGAGCGGTCATCTCAAAGACACCTTGCATAATGTTAGTGAACAGTGGGTGAATAACCCATCATTTATTGTCCCATTTATGGGACTATAGAGAATGACAAAGCAGCACAAGCAGTGTCAATTGTGCTATCACATAATCACTTCTCTAAACCCAAGCTGAAAGCAACACAAACAAGTAACTCACATACTTTGTTTAACTCACAAACTTCCCATACAATCGCTGGAGTTTAGAAGAATAAGGGGGGACCTCATTGAAATGTACAGAATAGTGTAGGCCTGGGTAGAGTGGACGTGGAGAGGATGTTTCCACTAGTGGGAGAGTCTAGGAGAGATCACAGCCTCAGAATTAAAGTACATTCTTTTTTGGAAGGAGCTGAGGAGGAATTTCTTTAGTCAGAGGGTGGTGAACCTGTGGAATCCTTTGCCACAGATGGCTGTGGAGGCCAAGTCAATGGATATTTTTAAGATGGTGATAGATAGATTCTAGCTAAATAGATAATACGGGCGTCAGGGATTATTGGGAAAAGGCAGGAGAATGGGATGAGGAGTGAGAGATACATCACCCACGATTGAATGATGGTGGACTTGATGGGCCGAATGGCCTAATTATTCTCCTATCACTTATAAGACATTTTCAACCATTTATAAAGATTCAGAATACGGTATCAAAAATGATAATGGAATTATATTCCATGGAAGCTACCAAGAGACAGCTGGGCATGTAGCTGAAGATTATTAATGTTTAAGGTCGTGCTACAGTGGGACTGAGTTGGTCTTTTATTTCAAAGAGTGGTATTGGTACAGATAATCACTTTGTCTTTGTTGTGCTGCCAGTTTTTGAACACCTTTATTAATCATCCACTTCAGAAATGTGTGTGCCTCCATCTTTCTTTGTGTCCTTGCCATTTAAACTTTAAAATTGTAATGTTCATTTTACATTGCAATTCCTCGTTCTTCATTTAAAAATCTCTTTCACCAGATCATAAGAAATCTGCCAATTGTTTTACTTTTCAATGATAGCTCTAAGCTTCATTTTATCTGCAAACGTCTGTCCTGTGAACTGAAGTCCAATCATTAAATATCCCAACACTGACTGGACTTTATGCTGCAATTTTCATCAAGTACCTTCCAAAAACAAATTAGGTTACATATTTCTCATTAGCCTCCTTATTGAAGACAATTAATATGATCAAACATGACCCACCTATATTTCTAAGAGTCAATTCTTTTTTCTGAATCAGGTATCCCAAGGATCTCCTGAATGAGGATGTTTGTTTGTTTGAAAGATACAATAATTCCCTTAGATTAATTTCGTTCCTTATATTAATATAGAAATTTGCCATATAACCTTGGTGAAGCCATATGTGGAGTATGTCTTCAGTCTTGGTCACCGTTTTATAGGAAAGATGTTGTTAAGCTGGAAAGGGTGCAGAAAAGTTTTACGAGGATGTTGCCAGGACTCATGTAGCGTCAAAGCTATAGGGAGAGGTTGAGTAGGCTGGTACTCTATTCCTTGGAGTGCAGGAGGATAAAGGGTGATCTTATAAATGTGCAAAGGATCATGAGAGGAATAGTGTAGCTGCACAGTCTTTTATCTAGAGTAAGGGAATCAAGAACTAGAGGCCACTGGTTTAAGGTGAGGTAGAAAAGATTTAATGGGAATGTTGCAGTAACTTTTTTACACAAAGGGTGGTGGGTACATGAATGAGCTGCCTGAGGAAGTAGTTGAGGCAGGTATTATCATGATGTTTAAAAAACAATTGGACATGTACATGGAGAGGATAGATTTAGAAGGATAAGGGCCAAATATAATACAATGCAATACAATGCAATAATACTTTATTAACCAAGTATGTTTTGCAACATACGAGGAATTTCATTTGCAATACAGTCATACAAATAAAAAGCAACAGAACACACAAATTATATTTTTACATAAACATCCACCACAGTGACTCCTCCACATTCCTCACTGTGAAGATCAATCTCTTCCCTTCTTTGTTCTCCCGCGGTCAGGGGCCTCGAGCCTTCCGTTGACGGGGTGATGTTGGCTTCTGTAGCCGGCGGTCGAGCCCTCCTCGTCGGGGCGATCAAGTTCCTGCATTGGGGGGGGGGGGGGAATCTCAACTTCCGTGCGCTGGGTGATCTGACCCCGGGTCGGGGCTGGTTGAAACCTTCAGCGTCGTTGGAGCTTCCCGACATATACGGCCTCTACCCGAGACTGCGAGCTCCATGATGTTGAAATAGGTAGGCCGCGGTTGGTGCGTCGATCCCAGGCAAGGGATCGGCTTTGATGGTAAGTCCAAACCCCCGTGGTGGGGCTCAAAGTCAGTCCTGAGCGAGGCCGCCAGCTCCATGATGTTAGGCCGCAGAGCGACCGGAGATACGACCCGGAAAACAATCGCATCTCCAGCAAGGTAAGAGATTGAAAAAAGTTTCCCGAGACCTCCTCCCCCTCCCCGCACATAAAACAAACCAGAAAACATTTACACAAATTTTAAAAACTAAAAATAACAAATAAAAAGACAAAAAAAAACGTCAGTCTGTTGGCGAGGCTGCGGTCATCAGTGCCTGTATTGTATTGTATTGTATTGTATTGTATTTTATTGTATTGTATTGTATTGTATTAAAGGGTGGATGGTCAATATATCTATTAATGCCATGTTACTTTCTATGAGAATCTCAAGGTATGAGGTAATTTTAAATAGTCTTGTATGACCTGTAATCTATCTCATGGTATCTTCTTTTCCAGTTACAACAACAGTGTTGATCAAGAGAGATATTGCATTCCTTATCGATGATTCAACTAATGTTGGGCAGGCATATTTCCCTCTTGTCCGTGACTTCATCATTAAGATAATTCAATCGCTCAGCATTGGAAGAGATGGCGTGCAAGTAGCTATGGTACTGTACAGCAATGATGCAAGAACTGTGTTCTATCTGAACACTTACACCACCCTATCTGAAATTGTCGCCCACTTGAATGGGCTCAGGCCGAAAGGCGGAAGAACCCTTAACACTGGTGCAGCATTGGACTATGTTCATAAAAACATCTTTATCAAAGCCACAGGAAGTAGGATCGAGGAGGGTGTTCCCCAAATGGTTTTCATCATTACAGCTGGAAGGTCAGTCGATAATGTTGGACCACCTGCAGAAGCCCTGGCACAGGAAGGCATTGCTACTATCGCCATTGGAGTGGGTAATGCAGATGAGGAAGAGGTGAAGCGTATTGCGTACCACAGACACAGGGCTTTCCGAGTGGTTAACTTTCAATCCTTGGATACCATCTGGAATACAGTGATCTCATCACTGATTTACGGAGGAGTCACGGAAATACCTTCAGGTAGATTATTTCTCAAAAATGCTTTCACATCTTATAGACAATAGACTATAGGTGCAGGAGTAGGCCTTTCGGCCCTTCGAGCCAGCACCGCCATTCAATGTGATCATGGCTGATCATCCACAATCAGTACCCCGTTTCTGCCTTCTCTCCATATCCCTTGACTCTGCTATCTTTAACACCTCTATCTAACTCTCTCTTGCAAGCATCCAGAGAACCAGCCTCCACCGTCCTCTGAGGCAGAGAATTGCACAGACTCACAACACTCTCGGTGTGAAAAAGTATGTACTCGTCTCCGTTCTAAATGGCTTACCACTTATTCTTTAACTATGCCCCCTGGTTCTGGACTCCCGCAACATTGGGAACATGTTTTCTGCCTCTAGCGTGTCAAAACCCTTAATAATCTTATATGTTTCAATAAGATAACCTCTCATCCTTCTAAATTCCAGTGTATGCCATGTCATGTCTTGCCATGTCATTCAAGATTCCAGTTATATTCGATGACATTGCTCATTGATACTAATGTTTAACTGTGAACTTGTCAGTTTTAGACCATTTTCAAACAAGTAGCTGCAAGTAGACTCATGTTATTGTGCACACATATTTTGTTTGGGGATTTTCAATTTGGTCTTTTTTAAGACTGTATGTGCATCTGCATCAATACAAAATATAGTATCAATGCTAATACATGGTCACTAAGAAGGTGCTTTATAAGGTCATAGAGTCATAGAGTGGTACAGTGTGGAATCAGACTCTTAGGCCCAACTTGCCCACAATGACCACATTGTCCCAGCTACATTAGTCCTACCTGCCCGCATTTGGTCTATATCCCTCCAAACCAGTCCTTTCAATGTACCTGTTTAATTGCTTCTTAAACATTGGGATAGTCCCCGCCTCAACTACCTCCTCTGGCAGCTTGTTCCATACACCCACCACCCTTTGTGTGAAAAAGTTACCCCTCAGATTCCTATTCAATCTTTTCCCCTCCACCTTAAACCTCTGTCCTCTGGTCCTCGATTCACCTACTCTGGGCAAGAGACTACCAGATCTATTTCTCTCATGATTTTATCCTCCTGTCCGCCAAGGAATGGAGTCCCAGCCTACTCAACCTCTCCATATAGCTCACACCCTCTAGTCCTGGCAACATAAATCTTCTCTGTACCCTTTCCAGCTAGATTAAGTTATATTAATTGAAAGCAGGTATATGTCCTTTTAAGGTTAGAAAGTTTAAATGTTGAGTTTGAGTAGACATCCTTTCATTAAACAGCAGCTGCTCTGAAATCTCTTTGTCATGTCATTGAAGCCATTGCAGGTACTGGCTGTGGCACTTCGACATGGAGAATTCACAATAAATGTGCTTATTGAAATACACAAGGAGGTGCCTCATAAGGACATCAGATCATAAGTGATAGTAGAATTAGGCCTTTCGTCCCATCAAGTCTACGCCGCCATTCAATTATGGCTTATCTATCTCTCCCTCCTAACCCATTCTCCTGCCTTCTCCCCATAACCTCTGACACCCGAACACCCTCAGTCCATCATTTACGCATGCTCCCAGGAGAGCAATCCTAACACTGTGGCGGCACCTGATAGCAACCTGATAGGTCACGACAAACCATCGACTCTAGAGGGCCGTGTCTTGGTGGGGGAGGCGCGAGTCACGGGGATGTTATCTGAGTTGTTATTTAAGGCCGAGCAGCGCCCGTGTCAGGTGAAGAATAGGGAGCTGTATTACAGAAGATTAAACACGTCTAGTGCGCACAACTTGTGTCCGACTAGTTTTTGGCTGGACTCCTGCCAGCCCCCGCCACAACACCCCATTTCTCCCTCTTATACACCTACAACATTGCAACATCTTCTTTCTCACTTGCCACATCCACTACCTTTTCATTATTTGGCTCGTTGCCTACACTAAAGGCCATTTCAACCACGGGTGAGGCAGCAGCACTAACTGCTGCACTATTGTCTCATCCCCTTCCTTAATATCTCAACTTTATTTTGGAGCCTTAGATTAAAAATAAAGAGTGAACACAAAGCTGTAAAAACGGTAGCAGTCAAAGCTGAAGGTCCAACATTGATCAACAGCTTTATGATGTCCTGGGTATTCTTTTAAGTTCCCAGCGGCTGCTCATTGTTATGCTTGGGAAATTAAATTGCAGTATAGAGCTGATTCAGTGGTTAAATATACATCTCCAATATTTCCCATAAATGTAATATGTTGAACCCATACTTTTGTAAACTGTATAAAAATTAAAAATTACTGGATGGATATTTTTTAAATAATCTCTGTAGTCGTCAATATCCAAATGGATCCCGACCCTAAATTAATAATATTGGGCATATCAGAACAATACCTAAAACTCACAATAAACCAAAGAAATTTCCTTGATTACAGTATAATAATTGGGAAAAAATTGATATTAAAATTTTGGAAAAACCCAACAACCCCCACAATCAAGATGTGGATTGTGGAGATGTCGGAGACCTTACATTTGAAAAAAATTAGTTGACAAACCAGAATTATTCATTAGAATATGGTCTCCATTTATAGATTACTTGAAGGGGTAGATCGGACCGGCACGGAGGCCGGACTGAAGCCTGAACCCAGGACTAGATGAATAGTTATGTTCTCTGACCTACGGACCTATCTCCCGTTGTATTATTGATAGTTTATCCTAATAGTTTTTCCAATTTATTTATTTATTTACTTATTTATTTATTTATCCATCCATCTATTTATTTATTTATCTATTTATTTATCCATCCATCTATTCATTTATTTATTTATTTATCTATCTGTCTATTTATCTATTTATTTATCTATTTATTTATTTATTTATTTATTTATTTATTTATTCGTTTATCTATCTATCTATTTATTTATTTATTTATTTATCTATCTATCTATTTGTTTATTTATTTATTTATTTATCTGTTTATTTATCTATTTATCTATTTATTTACCAATCTATTTATTTACTTATTTATTTATTTATCTGTTTCTCTATTTATTTATCTATCTATTTATTTATTTATTTATTTATTTATTTCCTTTCCTTTTCTTTTCTTTTCTTTTCTTTTCTTTTCTTTTCCTTTCTTTTCTTTCTTTCTTTTCTTTCTTTCTTTTCTTTCTTTCTTTTCTTTCTTTCTTTTCTTTCTTTCTTTTCTTTCTTTCTTTCTTTTCTTTCTTTCTTTCTTTCTTTTCTTTCTTTCTTTTCTTTCTTTCTTTTCTTTCTTTCTTTCTTTCTTTCTTTTCTTTCTTTCTTTTCTTTCTTTTCTTTCTTTCTTTTCTTTCCTTTTCCTATCTATAAATAAATAATTAGAGACAATGTTAATATGTAACGGATAAAGGAGGATCCCAGCTACTTTGGTAACTAGGTCCCTGGAAACCTGGATATTTAATATGTAACCGTTAAACAAAGTCTGTACTGGTTTGGATTATGAAACGCAGATGCCTCTAATAAAAATGTATTTAAAACAAAAAATAAAAATGTAATATGTTAAAATTATTATGGCATGATTCACTGGGTATTGGTTGTTTGTAGGCTTCACTTGTGGATTTTCATAACATTGGTGCCATTTTAAATATCATTCTAGCCTTGAAGAAAGACATTGTCTTCCTAATTGATGGTTCAGTTGGAATGGGGCAATCATTTCTTCAAGTCCGTGAGTTTCTAGTGCAAGTGGCCCAGCAGCTTGATATTGGACCAGACAGAGATCAAATGGCCGTGGTTAGGTACAGTTCTGTCCCAAGCGTCGAATTTGGCCTTGATACTTACTTAACGAAAGACGAGGTTTTGGAGGGAATCAGAAGACTTATGCCAAAAACAGGAAGAATCCTCAACACAGGTGCGGCGCTAGACTTCATCGCCAAGGATGTCTTCAGCTCAACCGCAGGCAGCAGAAGAGATATCGGAGCTTCACAGATCCTGGTGCTCATCATTGCTGGGAAATCCAGGGATGATGTTGGGCCGGCAGCAAGCAGGGTGAAACAAGCTGGTATTATGCCCATTGCTATCGGAGCCAAGCATGCAGACACAGCAGAGCTTCAAAAAATCGTACATGATTCAACATTTGTTTTAACAATGAGGGACTTCCAAGGTTTATCAGTCGTGCAACGAGACCTATTAGATAAAATGGCTACAAAGATTATTATTGACCAAGGTAAGAGTCTTTGATACATTTTGTCCTATTCCATGAAATTGCTTAAGCAGTTGCACAAAGTGTTACTTTGAGGTCCTCTATTATAGGACATGGCCTCTCATTAGTGTTTTTTAAGTTAAAGTTGGCGGGTTAGACCATTGCAGAATAATAGTATACTATTAGTGCTGGGAATGTCAAAAATGATTGTTTTATTGTTAATATATTGTAGCTTGCAGGGAAAAAAACAATTTTTTGAGAAAACTTTACTTTTTTTTTATGGAACAATAAAAAAAAATGTTTTCACCAACCAATAAATTAAAAAAGATGAAATATAGAATTTGCAAATATATAGTCATGAGGCCATATGGTCATAAGGAATGGGGGCAGAATTCGGCAATTTGGCCCATCAAGTCTACTCCGCTATTCAATCATGGCTGATCTATCTCTCCCCCCAACCACATTCTCCTGCCTTCCCCTCATAACCTCTGACACCTGTAGCGATTAGTTTAGGGTTCACAGTGTGAAGCAATATCTCTTTAAGGGAAGAATTAGGAAGGCAGTTGTAGGGTGGTTGAGAATAACATTTTGGATAATGCTGACATAGAAATAGCAAGGAAGTTACAGTCTGATGTCATGCAGGGAAGCAGGATAAGAACTGAATTTCCTTTTAGCCCCACTCTTTCCGATCAAAATCCAACCCGGCATATAGAAACAAAGAACTGCAGATGCTGGTTTATACCAAAGATAGACACAAAGTGCTGGAGTAACTCAATGGGTCAGGCAGCATCTCTGGTGAAAAAAGATGGGCGACATTTGGGTTGGAGCCTTTGTCAGACTGAAAGTACGGGGTGGGTGGGGTGAGGGGGTTGTGAAGAGCTGGAGGCGAGAAAAGATGAGGACCATTCAAGGCTGGCCACAAATTGCCTAGCAGCTAGCAGGTCCATTGTTGGTTATGGAAGGTCTGATGTGAGGAGAAGCAATGGGGAGAATTCTGACCTGCCCGGGCAGACCCATTGTTTATGCTTGCTCCTGCCCCACTGAGTTCATCTTCACATACTGTATGAACCACAAGCAGGCGTAACAACTGTCCTTATACTTCCTCCCTCGACTCCATCCCAGGGCCTTTCAGGTTGGACAGAGGTTCACATGTACCTACTCTAACCTCATCTCCTGCACCCGACGTTCCCGATGTGGGCTTCTGTACAAATGTAGGATCTGCGACTCTGAACACTTAGACTCAATCTGCTCTGGCCTTTGGGATTTCACAGTTTCAAGAAGGGTCTCGACCGGAAACGTCACCCATTCCTTCTCTCCAGTGATGCTGCCTGTCCCGCTGAGTTACTCCAGCTTTTTGTGTCTATCTTCGGCTTAAACCAGCAAGCAACTGCAGTTCCTTCCTACACAATCAACTCTACTGATACAGGCTCTGTTGCATGCTTTTAGCTAACATGCCTGTCCAGCTATCTCATGGCAGAACCTGAAAGAATAGAGATCAGTACTAACTCATTTTCGCCAGCCTCATTAATCAACGTGCTGAAGCTGTGCTTATTCAGTCTCACCATTTTGACAATTTGTGAAGGAAAGTGGTAGGGCAGCTGCTGACAAAAGCTTCCTACCCCAATCAAATATGTTCGCTTATACAATAAGGGTATGGTAGGAGGGAATTTGGTGCTATTTTGTACTCTATTTTCTCAGATTGGCACAGACACAAAGTAAAAGAGCCCATAGATCCTTGGTGTGCTTATTGAACAAGTCGGTTTATTAAAAGCCTTATCGATGCACATCGAAAACCATCTGTGCAATCCCAAACTGTTTCAACAATACATAGAGCATTTTTACATCCTCATGACACAATGGTTACTTGTGGTGTTGAAATAAATTATGAATCACTGCCTCTGTAACCTCCCATCTTCGTGGTTTGGAAAAAACTCTCCCATATATCTAACAAATAGATAGCACAAATGTTAATGGGAGACTTAAGGGCCTGTCCCACGAGCATGCGACTCCATGCGGCAAGCGCGACCTAACGTGGTCGCTTGAGCCGTATGGCCTCGCGGGGCCGGTCCCACTTCGATCGCCGGAGCCGTATTGAGTTGTGCGGAGCTGGTCCCGACATCGCGCGGGGCTCCGAAAAACTGACCGCGTTCAAAAATTCCGCGTGGCAACGGCATGCCAGCCCGCAGACGCCGTACGTCATGCGCAAACTTCCCGCGGTCTTCGCTTGAACTTCACGCCACTCACTCGACCTCTGCGCGGCCACCGCTTCCGGTTTGGTTGTGCTCACCGCATGCAGGCGCATGTTGGTGGGACCGGCCCAGTATGGGGATCACTCGACCTCTGCACGGCCCCGGCTTCCGGTTTGGTCGCGCTTGCCGCATGCAGGTCGCATGCTCGTGGGACAGGCCCTTTACCTGTTAAACACAGTGACAAAGAGCAGCTGTAATCTCAAGATTGCAACAGATAAGAACATAGACATAACTGCGAGGGACTACCCCCCTCAATAGATAAGGAAGCCTGCTTTCCAGCAGAATTATTTAATTTTAGATATTTTAACGGCATTCCTTGTTGGCCATTTAGAACCAAATAACCTACTCATCTTCATTATAATTCTCAACATTCTTGACAACACTTCTGACTGATCCGATTAACTCCATTTTCTTATTTGATCCTCATAAACCTTCCTTCTCAGTGGTCAAAAATGACTGCTGTGCAGCCAAGAAAGTTAATTTGGAATAGTGGACTGTGAGGAAGTATACAGTGAAATACAGATCAGCTGCAGAAATGGGCAGAGTAAAGGCAGATAGAGTTTAATCCGACCAAGTGTGAACAGCTGTACTTTGGAAAGTAGTACGTAAGGCAAAAATATATGGTTTAAAGTAAGATCCTTAACAGCATTAATGTACAGAGGGGCCCAGGGGCCCTGAAAGTGGCAACAACAGTAGACAGTGGTAAAGAGTGCTAATGGTAAAGAAGGTGTCTGGTATGCTTACCTCTGTTGGTCAGGACATTGAATATAATTCTCGGGCAGCTTCATAGGACTCTGGTTTAGCCGCATTTGGTGTATTGCTTACAGTTCTGGTCGCTCCTTTAAAAGAAGGATGTGGGAGCTATAGAGAGGGTGAAGAAGAGGTTGATCAGAATATAACCTGGACTAGAGGGTATTAGCTCTAAGGTGTGGTTGGTTCTTCTATTGGAAGAAAATTGTCATAGCATTGGAACCTATGGGGAGACCTCATAGAAACATTTGCGAGGCATAGATAGACACTCAGAACCTATTCCCTGGTAGAAATGTCAAAGACTAGATGGCATAGCTTGAAGATGCAGGGGGCAAAGTTTAAAAGAGATGTGTGTGCTGCCAGAGGTGGCGGTGGAGACAGATACGATAGTGACATTTAAGTGGCTTTTAGAAAGATACAAACACTGGTTCATCTTCTTTTGCCAGCCTTTTTACAAACATTGGTTCTGAAATTCGATGAATTGGCCTTTAAAGGAGTCCCGCATGTCAGATGCTGACTTACCTAATAGCGACTGCTCCCAATTTACTCTCCATTGCTCCTGACTAATAATGTTGTAATCTGCCTTACTCCAATTTAGATCCAGATTTATCCCAATTCAAAATAATCTTCAAACCCACGGAGACACAAGGAGTGGTAGATGCTGGTTCACCAAAGAAGCAGAAAGTGCTTGAGTAACTCAGTGGGTCAGGCAGCATCTCTGGTAGACATGGATAAGTGATGTTTTGTTTTGGGACCCTTCTTCACATCTTAGGGCTAAAGGAATCAAGGGATATGGGGAAAAAGCAGGAACGGGGTACTGATTTTAGATGATCAGCCATGATCATTTTGAATGGTGGTGCTGGCTCGAAGGGCTGAATGGCCTACTCCTGCACCTATTTTTCTACATTTCTAACTATGGATTTGTGGTCACTCTCGCCAATGTACCGTTCCACTGAAATAGCAGGCATGGTTTGTTTCCTTTGTGGATCTTCCTTGTATTGGGCTATCCACATATTGTTTTAGTGACCGCTCTTGGACACACCTAACTCATTCTGCCCCATCTAAGCTTTTTACACTACATAGGTTCCATTCAATATTGGGGAATTTAATGTCACCCACTACGACAATCCTGGAGCTTTTGCATCTTTCTGTAATGTGTCGAAACATCAGTTCCTCTATCTCCCGCTGGCTATTGAGGGGCCTTTAGTACACTCTCATTTGAGTCAATGCACCTTTCTTATTTTTGAGCTGTACCCATATCGCCTCAGCAGATCAACTCTCTTAGTGCCGCTGAGGTAGTCCCCTGATTAGTAGAGATTCTGGCTGTTCTTCCACCCCCTTGAGAGTGTTCTGCAACCATCTTCGAAGTCCAGTCCTCATTTACCTTCATCTCTATCACATTTGAAACATCAAAACCCTGGAACGTTGAACAGCCGTCTCCATAATGGCCACAGCATCGCAGCCCAAAGTAATGATCTGGGCTCTACATTATCTGCGTTGTCCATGATACCTCCTTGGATTGAAATCAATACACTTCAGCCCATCAGCTGCAACCTATTTCTTAACCTCTCCATGCCTATCTTTCCTTTGAGAATTACTGGTCCTAACTTCTAGCTTCCGATCAGTTCCTCCATTTGCTGACCCTCCTCTACTCTGCTACCCACCCACACTGCATCGCTAGTTGAAACCCTACTGAGTAACACATCCTTATAACCATATAACCATATAACAATTACAGCACGGAAACAGGCCATCTCGGCCCTACAAGTCCGTGCCGAACAACTTTTTTCCCTTAGTCCCACCTGCCTGCACTCATACCATAACCCTCCATTCCCTTCTCATCCATATGCCTATCCAATTTATTTTTAAATGATACCAACGAACCTGCCGCCACCACTTCCACTGGAAGCTCATTCCACACCGCTACCACTCTCTGAGCGTCCTGCAAGGATATTGACGACCCCCCCCCCCCCCCCCCCCCCTCACGCCCTGCTTTAGTTCAGATGTTAGCTTTCAGATGCTACCTGTCCCAGAAGAGATCCCAATGGTCCATAAGTCTGAATCCCCCCCCCCCCCCCCCCGATCCTGACTCCTGACTAACTCCTGACCCAGGCATTCATTAGTACGGCACTTCGTTAGGGTAGAGTTGCTGGCTCACAGCGCCAGACCACGGGTACTGGCTGTACGGGTTTTGCACATTCTTGCTATGGCCGCGTAGGTTATCCCCGGTTGCCCCGGTTTCCTCCCACACTCCAAAGGCAGCCAGGTTTGTAGGTTAATTGACTTTGGTAAAGATTGTAAATTGTCCCCCGTGGGTAGGGTAGCGTTAGTGTGCAGAGATCGCTGGTCGGCGCGGACACGGTGGGCCGAAGACCCTGTTTCCACGCTGTATCTCTAAACTAAACGAAAATAAACTACCAGCTTCGTATTCCTACCCTCACTAGCAGATGGCACTGGGAATATTCAGGAGATCACTACCCCTCCGGTACTGCTTTTTAACCCGTTACCTAACTCCCTATATTTACTCCGTAGGACTTCATCCATTTTCCTACATACATCATTTGTGCTGATGTGCACAATGACAACTTGCTGCTCTTCCACCCCCTTGAGAGTGTTCTACAACCATCCTCAGATGAGCACGAGTCCAGATGCACCTCCAGTTCTCTAACATGGTCTGTAAGGAGCTCATGGAAAAGCATGACTTTGTCCAAGGCACCAGGATGGACTCAATAGGACTGGCCTCAAGTTTGGATAACAATATTCATATTCATATTGATCCAAATATGAGAAAAAGTCACCTTCATAAATAACCTTCATGCCCATGAGAAACGGCATTCATTTCTTTCTGCTATATTTGATCATGGATGTTTGTGAGTGATGTTATAGACAATAGACAATAGACAATAGGTGCAGGAGTAGGCCATTCGGCCTTCGAACCAGAAAGGAATGGCAGAATCTAGATTGCAAAAACTGAAAGAGCATGGAACCATTTGAGGCCACTGAGTTGCTGCCATCTTTCCTTATTAAAGTCGCACCAGGAATTTCTATTCTGTTCACTTACTTGAAGTCAATGTTGCAAAAGAGCTGGGATTTACAGAGAGACAAGAAGAGACTGTTTGCTTCCCTTATCCCTCTTAACATAGAAACATAGAAAATAAGTGCAGGAGGAGGCCATTCGGCCCTTCGAGCCAGCACCGCCATTCATTGCGATCGTGGCTGATCGTCCCCAATCAATAACCTGTGCCTGCCTTCTCCCCATATCCCTTGATTCCCCTTGCCCCTAGAGCTCTATCTAACTCGCTCTTAAATCCATCCAGTGATTTGGCCTCCACTGCCCTCTCTGGCAGGGAATTCCACAAATTCGCAACTCTCTGGGTGAAAAAGTTTTTTCTCACCTCAGTCTTAAATGGCCTCCCCTTTATTCTAAGACTGTGGCCCCTGGTTCTGGACTCACCCAACATTGGGAACATTACATCTAGCTTGTCCAGTCCTTTTATAATTTTATATGTTTCTATAAGATACCCCCTCATCCTTCTAAACTCCAGTGAATACTAGCCTAATCTTATCAATCTTTCCTCATATTACAGTCCCGGCATCCCAAGGATCAATTTCGTGAACCTATGCTGCACTGCCTCAATCACAAGGATGTCCTTCCTCATATTAGGAGACCAAAACTGTACGCAATACTCCAGATGTGGTCTTACCAGATCTGCAGAAGAACCTCTCTACTCCTATACTCTCTACTCCAATACTTTTCTGCTATTTTATGTTAGCATGATTGTTCATCTAAATTCAGGACTCTATTCCAGCGTTCTCCCATTTGGCTTGATCACCCTAGCCCAAAGAACAATTCCTTCTTGAATATATGTAATGATTTAGCTTCAAATTCCAATACAACATTAAACTAATAGGTGCTGGTGAATTTTCTATTGCGCCAAGACCTCACTGAAGAATTCCTGTTCAAGCGGTAACTTCTTCACACAAAGGGTGGTGGGTGTATGGATCGAGCTGCCCGAGGAGGTAGTTGAAGCACGGACTATCCCAACAATTAAGAAACAGTTGGACAGGTACATGGATAGGACAGGTTTCGAAGGATATGGACCAAATGCGGGAAGGTGGGACTAGTGTAACTGGGACACATTGGCCGGTGTGTGCAAGTTGGCCGAAGGGCCTGTTTCCACGCTGTATTAGAAAACCAGTCTAAAACTCAAAATGGACATTCTTAAAGCATCTGATAGAAATAATGAGGGGTATATATTGATAGATCCACTCTGATTAACTGATGTGAGAAATTAAATTAATTTGGCAGAGGTGGAAGGCAATATTGGATGCAGAGAGTAGACAGAAAATGCTGGAGAAACTCAGCGGGTGAGGCAGCATCTATTGATGGTCTCTCCATCGATGCTGCCTCACCCGCTGAGTTTCTCTGGCATTTTTTGTCTACTTTCGATTTTTCCAGCATCTGCAGTTCCTTCTTAAACATAGGATGCAGAGAGATAGTTTTCACTTTCACTTGAAAAAGCTCTACTCAATTTTGAATTGATAGCTAAATGTCATCTATATGTTTCCTACTTTAGGCTTGGAATTAACATTGAGAGCATTGAGGTCAGATTGAAAATTGCATTGGCACATAGATGGAATTGAAAGTACAGCTACCAATGCATTTTCATCCGAAACGTCACCTATTCCGTTTTCTCTTGAGATGCTGCCTAACCTGTGGAGTTACTCCAGTATTATGTGTCTACATTTAACATTTTCAAATGTTTATCTACTATTTATACTGATGTAAAATATGCAAGCAGCAACACAACAAGAGATTTGGATACATTGGATCCTTTTTAATCAATCCTTCTTGAGGAAAGTTATTGAAACAAGAATGCATGATTTACAGGAAAAACTAATCTTTAATAGTCTCATAATAGGGACGACAGATGGCACAATGGGCTAAGTGTTCGGCTGGCAACCGGAAGGTAGCCGGTTCGAATCCCGCTTGGAGTGCATACTGTCGTTGTGTCCTTGGGCAAGACACTTCACCCACCTTTGCCTGTGTGTGAATGTGTGTGAATGTGTGTGAGTGATTGGTGGTGGTCGGAGGGGCCGTAGGCGCAGATTGGCAGCCACGCTTCCGTCAGTCTGCCCCAGGGCAGCTGTGGCTACAGAAGTAGCTTACCACCACCGAGTGTGACTGAGGAGTGAATGAATAATGCGATGTAAAGCGCCTTGAGTATTAGAAAGGCGCTATATAAATCCCATCCATTATTATTATGCCAGCATTATATTCATTTGCTGTCCTTATTCTCAGGTATATGTTTTGTAAAAATTTGTATGTTATTATTCAGTGGAAATAAGAGAGAAACTACCTTAAGTTCTGAAATATTGTACAACACTTATTCAACAATTACAGTCAACAACCAACTCCAGATGTGAAAAATTATACAATAGTTATAAGACTTTTACAGTCAACATCTAACTATCCGAAATATTTTATTCCATTTCAATAGATGATGTTAAGAGGGATGTTGTGTTCGTCATCGATGGATCTGAAAATGTTAGACCATTCTTTGCCGCAATTCAAAAATTCATCGTGAGAATGGTCAACAGCCTTGACATTGGAAGTGACAAAGTCAGAGTAGGGTTGGTTCAGTACAGCGAAGATCCCAGAGCCCAATTCTACCTAAACAGCTACACGACAAAAAGAGATCTGGTGGATGTGATAAATAACCTCAGCCAAGCTGGAGGGCAAATTGCCAACACTGGGAAAGCACTGGAGTACGTCATGCAGAACCTCTTCACTAGAAATACTGGGAGCAGATTGAAGGAAGGAGTGCCCCAGTTCTTGATCCTCATCACTGCCAGCAGGTCGGCCGATGATGTTGGTCAGGCAGCCCTGACACTGAAAGAGGCCGGGGTAGCACCCTTCAGCATTGGCTCAGGAGACGCAGATGAAAATGAACTGCTGCAGATTTCACTGTCCCCGAGACATAACTTCAGGGTGGATGACCTACAGAACATAGAATTGCAGCAGTTCGAGGAGTCATTGAAACAGATGAGGATAACCGAGATCAAGAATATCTACACAACTGAGAAAAGAGGTGAGCGTGCCATTTCCAGTTTAAAGGAAAAATATCCGTGCGGCAAAGTGGTGTAGCTGGTAGAGTGGCTGCCTCCGTGTTAGATACCTCCGGTGTTGTCGGTGTGAGTCTGAAATTGTCTGCTTGTTTAATCACGAGAGTCTCCAACCATTTCAATAGTGATAAAGGGCCTGTCCCTCCAGCATGCGATTACATGCGTCTAGCGCGACCAAACGTGGTCGCTTGAGGCGTTCGGCCTCGCGGGGCCGGTCCCACTTCGAACCGCAGAGGCGTATGGAGTTGTGCGGGGCTGGTCCCGACATCTGGGCAGGAGGCGGGCCGACTAAATTTGGATGTCGCACGGCGTCGGGCGGTGACATCATCACGGCACGCTGGGCAGTGACGTCATCGCGCAACGCCACGCTCTAGGCGTACGCCGCCAAGACGCTGCGTACGAAGTCATGACGCTGCGTACGACGTTGAGACGCTGCGTACGCCCGTCGAGGCTGCGTACGCCCTCAATGCGTCTGCGGGCCGACAGGCCGTTGCCGCGCGGGATTTTGCCGCTTGGTCGCGCTGGACGCATGCAATCATATGCTGGTGGGACAGGCCCTTAAGGCTCTGATATTGCCACAGCTGTGCACTGTACAACTCTATAACACAATGTCCATGAAATGGCTTCCAATGAACCTTTCAAAAGCCATTGGAGTTTGATTACCTGGTAGGCAAGTGTCAACCTTGTTCTGTGATTTGTTGCATCTTTCCTCTCATCCTCAACCCACACCCTCCATTTTTTCACACTTCAACCTGAAGAACCAGACTCTTGTTATCTAACATGACCATGCCTTTCCTAATTTTTGCGACTCTATCATATCACCTCCTAATTCCTGGGAAAGTAGTCCTAGTCTGCCCCATCTTTGTCTGCTACTCAAGCCCAACAATCTAGGCAACATCCTGTTGACAAAATGTGCAGGAAGGAAAAGGCAGATGCCGGTTTAAACCGAAGAAAGACACAAAAAGCTGGAGAAACCCAGCTGGTCAGACAGCATCTCTGGAGAAAAGGAATAGATGATGTTTCATGTTGGGACACTTCTTCAGACTGAGGGAGGGTCTCGAACCGAAACGTCACCTAATCCTTTTCTCCGGAGATGCGGTCTGACCCGGTTGAGTTATTCCAGCTTTTTGTGTCTGTCCTCAATAACCTGTTGAAATTTTTCTCCAATCGCTCATGCCTAATCATGTTAAACCCATTATCAAATTATGCTCTGGTGGCTTCCATGGTATTTATTTGTCTTTCCAGGCTGTTGTTGAAACAGTAACTAAAGCAAGGAAATGGGTAGAAATATGACATTACAAAGGGAGAATGAGGGCCAGGGCAGTTTACTGTTCTGGATGTCAGATGTGGGAGGTCATGGAGTCTGAGTGCGCTCCAGACGTCCACATCTGCGCCAGGTGCGTCGAGATGGGGCTCCTAAGGGACCGTGTTAGGAACCTGGAGCAGCAGCTCGATGACCTCTGTCTGGTCAGGGAGAGCGAGGAGGTCATAGAGAGGAGTTATAGGGAGGTGGTCACTCCAAGACCATGGGAGGCAGACAACTGGGTCACAGTTAGGAAGGGCAATGGGCAGTGGCAGGGACTGGTGAGTACCCCGGTGCCTGTACACCTTGAAAATAAGTACTCATGTTTGAGTACGGTTGGGGGAGACAGCCTACCTGGGGGTAGCGACAGCGGCCAGGCCTCCGGCACAAAGACCGGTCCTGTTGCTCAGAAGGGTAAGGAAAAGAAGAGGAGGGCAATTGTAATAGGGGACTCTATAGTCAGGGGGTCGGATAGGCGATTCTGTGGATGCAGTCAGGAGACCCGGATGGTAGTTTGCCTCCCTGGTGCCAGGGTCAGGGATGTGTCTGAACGTGTCCAAGATATCCTGAAATGGGAGGGAGAGGAGCGTGAGGTTGTGGTACATATAGGTACCAACGACATAGGTAAAAAAAGAGAAGAGGTCCTGAAAGGAGAATTTAGGGAGTTAGGAAGAGAGTTAAGGAGAAGGACTGCAAAGGTAACAATCTCAGGATTACTGCCTGTGCCACGCGACAGTGAGAGTAGGAATGGAGCGAGGTGGAGAATAAATGCGTGAATGAGGGACTGGTGCAGTGGGTATGGATTCAAGTTTCTGGATCATTGGGACCTCTTTTGGGGAAGGTGCGAACTGTACAGAAAGGACGGGTTGCACTTGAACTCGAGGGGGACCAATATCCTGGCGGGGAGATTTGCAAAGGCTACTGGGGAGACTTTAAACTAGAACGTTTGGGGGGAGGGACTCAAATTGGGAAAGCTAGCAGTCAGTGTGTGAGGCAGGAGGCAGAGAATGGTAGCACTCTGACCCAAAATGTAGGGAAGAAAGAAGAAAAAGATAATAAACAGATAATAAGAGGGGGTGGGTTTCTTAAATGTGTATATTTTAATGCTAGGAGCATTGTAAGAAAGGTGGATAAACTTAGAGCCTGGATTGACACCTGGAAGTATGATGTTGTGGCGATCAGTGAAACATGGTTGCAGGAGGGCTGTGATTGGAAACTAAATATTCCAGGATTTCGTTGCTTCAGGTGTGATAGAATTGGAGGGGCAAGAGGTGGAGGTGTTGCATTGCTTATCAGGGAAGATATTACAGCAGTGCTTTGGCAGGATAGATTAGAGGGCTCGTCTAGGGAGGCTATTTGGGTGGAACTGAGAAATGGGAAAGGGGTAGCAACACTTATAGGGGTGTATTATAAACCGCCAAATGGGGAGCGAGAATTGGAAGAGCAAATATGTAAGGAGATTGCAGATATTAGTAGTAAGCACAAGGTAGTGATTGTGGGAGATTTCAATTTTCCACACATAGACTGGGAAACACATTCTGTAAATGGGCTGGATGGTTTGGAGTTTGTAAAATGTGTGCAGGATAGTTTTTTGCAGCAATACATAGAGATACCTACTAGAGAAGGGGCAGTGCTGGACCTCCTGTTAGGAAATGAGACAGGTCAGGTGGCAGAGGTATGCGTTGGGGATCAGTTCGGGTCCAGTGATCACAATACCATTAGTTTCAATATAATTATGGAGAGGGTCAGAACTGGACCTAGGGTTGAGATTTTTGATTGGAGAAAGGCTAACTTTGAGGAGATGCGAAAGGATTTAAAAGGAGTGAATTGGGACATTTTGTTTTATGGGAAAGATGTGGAAGAGAAATGGAGGACATTTAAAGGTGAAATGTTAAGAGTACAGAATATTTATGTCCCTGTTCGGTTGAAAGGAAATAGTAAAAATTGGAAAGAGCCATGGTTTTCAAGGGAAATTGGACACTTGGTTCGGAAAAAGAGAGAGATCTACAATAATTATAGGCAGCATGGAGTAAATGAGGTGCTTGAGGAGTATAAAGAATGTAAAAAGAATCTTAAGAAAGAAATTAGAAAAGCTAAAAGAAAATATGAGGTTGCTTTGGCAAGTAAGGTGAAAGTAAATCCAAAGGGTTTCTACAGCTATATTAATAGCAAAAGGATAACTAGGGATAAAATTGGTCCATTAGAGAGTCAGAGTGGACAGCTATCTGCAGAGCCAAAAGAGATGGGGGAGATATTGAACAATTTCTTTTCTTCGGTATTCACCAAGGAGAAGGATATTGAATTATGTGAGGTAAGGGAAACAAGTAGAGTAGCTATGGAAACTATGAAATTCAAAGAAGAGGAAGTACTGACACTTTAAAAAAATATAAAAGTGTATAAGTCTCCAGGTCCGGACAGGATATTCCCTAGGACATTGAGGGAAGTTAGTGTAGAAATAGCAGGGGCTATGACAGAAATATTTCAAATGTCATTAGAAACGGGAATAGTGCCGGAGGATTGGCGTACTGCGTATGTTGTTTCATTGTTTAAAAAGGGGTCTAAGAGTAAACCTAGCAATTATAGACCTGTTAGTTTGACGTCAGTGGTGGGCAAATTAATGGAAAGGATACTTAGAGATAATATATATAAGCATCTGGATAAACAGGGTCTGATTAGGAACAGTCAACATGGATTTGTGCCTGGAAGGTCATGTTTGACTAATCTTCTTGAATTTTATGAAGAGGTTACTCGGGAAATTGATGAGGGTAAAGCAGTGGATGTTGTATATATGGACTTCAGTAAGGCCTTTGACAAGGTTCCTCATGGAAGGTTGGTTAAGATGGTTCAATTGTTGGGTATTAATGGTGGAGTAGCAAGATGGATTCAACAGTGGCTGAATGGGAGATGCCAGAGAGTAATGGTAGATGGCTGTTTGTCAGGTTGGAGGCCAGTGACTAGTGGGGTGCCACAGGGATCTGTGTTGGGTCCACTGTTGTTTGTCATGTACATCAATGATCTGGATGATGGTGTGGTAAATTGGATTAGTAAGTATGCAGATGATACGAAGATAGGTGGTGTTGTGGATAATGAAGTAGATTTTCAAAGTCTACAGAGAGATCTATGCCAGTTGGAAGAGTGGGCTGAAAGATGGCAGATGGAGTTTAATGCTGATAAGTGTGAGGAGCTACATCTTGGCAGAACAAATCAAAATAGGACGTACATGGTAAATGGTAGGGAATTGAGGAATGCAGTTGAACAGAGGGATCTAGGAATAACTGTGCACAGTTCCCTGAAGGTGGAATCTCATGTAGATAGGGTGGTAAAGAAAACTTTTGGTGTGCTGGCCTTTATAAATCAGAGCATTGAGTATAGAAGTTGGGATGTAATGTTAAAATTGTACAAGGCATTGGTGAGGCCAATTCTGGAGTATGTTGTACAATTTTGGTCGCTTAATTATAGGAAGGATGTCAACAAAATAGAGAGAGTACAGAGGAGATTTACTAGAATGTTGCCTGGGTTTCAGCAACTAAGTTACAGAGAAAGGTTGAACAAGTTAGGTCTTTATTCTTTGGAGCGCAGAAGGTTAAGGGGGGACTTGATAGAGGTCTTTAAAATGATGAGAGGGATAGACAGAGTTGACGTGGATAAGCTTTTCCCGCTGAGAGTAGGGAAGATTCAAACAAGAGGACATGACTTGAGAATTAAGGGACAGAAGTTTAGGGGTAACATGAAGGGGAACTTCTTTACTCAGAGAGTGGTAGCTGTGTGGAATGAGCTTCCAGTGAAGGTGGTGGAGGCAGGTTCGATTTTATCATTTAAAAATAAATTGGATAGTTATATGGACGGGAAAGGAATGGAGGGTTATGGTCTGAGTGCAGGTAGATGGGACTAGGGGAGAATACGTGTTCAGCACGGACTAGAAGGGCCGAGATGGCCTGTTTCCGTGCTGTAATTGTTATATGGTTATATGGTTATATAATACAAATGTGATGGGCAAATTGCCTTGCTGTTAATAATTTAATTTTTTAATTAATTTCCATTATCTGTTTCCTGCAGGTGCTGTTCAGAGGGATATTGTGTTCCTCATCGATGGATCTGAAAATGTCAGACCAGTCTTTCCCGCAATTCAAAGATTCATCTCGAGTGTGGTCAACAGCCTTGACATTGGAAGTGACAAAGTCAGAGTAGGGTTGGTTCAGTACAGCGAAGATCCCAGAGCCCAATTCTCACTAAACAGCCACACGACAAAAAGAGATCTGTTGGATGCAGTAAATAACCTCAGGCAAGCAGGAGGGCAAATTGCCAACACTGGGAAAGCACTGGAGTACGTCACGCAGAACATCTTCACTAGAAATGCTGGGAGCAGATTGGAGGAAGGAGTGCCCCAGTTCTTGATCCTCATCACTGCCAGCAGGTCGGCCGATGATGTTGGTCAGGCAGCCCTGGCACTGAAAGAGGCCGGGGTAGCACCCTTCAGCATTGGCTCAGGAGACGCAGATGAAAGTCAACTGCTGCAGATTTCACTCTCCCCGAGATATAACTTCAGGGTGGATGACCTGCAGAACGTGGATTTGCAGCAGCTGGAGAGGCCCTTGAAACACATGAGGATAACCGAGATCAAGAATATCTACACAACTGAGAAAAGAGGTGAGTGTGCCATTTCCAGTTTAAAGGAAAAATATCAGAGCAGCAAGGTAGTGTAGCTGGTAGAGAGGCTGCGTCTGTGTCAGATACTTTGAATGCTGTCGGTGTGGAGTTTGCATGTACTCCCTGCGACCATGTGGGTTTCTCCGAGTGCTCCCATTTGCTCCCGCATCCTAATCTCACATGTAGATGCATTGGCCTCTGTAAATTTTCCCTTTGGTATGAGCGTTGTGGTTTGGGTCGGCTGAAGGGTAGGTTTCCCTGCTGTATTTTTCAAACTATCAATCTATATTTACACTGCAACATTTAAAGATGCTGGAAACTATCAGCACGTCAGGTAAAATTTGCCTTGAAGGAGCAAAGATTGATGGATCTGGAATGAAATCCTACAACAGACTTCTTCCCTGTAACAACCAAAGATTATAGAGCAGAGCAAGGTGCGCCACTCTGCGAAAAAAGCGTAGTATGACATGGGTATGACATGACGCCATTTTATTGAGCTGCAATTTACAATATTAATAAAATTTACAATAATATTAACTAAATATGTGAAGTGATGGATGCTATATAAAACACTGTTCCCTACAACACTGATTACACCAAAGGTGGAATCTCATGTAGATAGGGTGGTAAAGAAAGCTTTTGGTGTGCTGGCCTTTATAAATCAGAGCATTGAGTATAGAAGCTGGGATGTAATGTTAAAATTGTACAAGGATTGGTGAGGCCAATTCTGGAGTATGGTGTACAATTTTGGTCGCCTAATTATAGGAAGGATGTCAACAAAATAGAGAGAGTACAGAGGAGATTTACTAGAATGTTGCCTGGGTTTCAGCAACTAAGTTACAGAGAAACGTTAAATAAGTTAGGGCTTTATTCATTGGAGCGCAGAAGGTTAAGGGGGGACTTGATAAGAGGTCTTTAAAATGATGAGGGATAGACAGAGTTGGTGTGGATAAGCTTTTCCCACTGAGAGTAGGGAAGATTCAAACAAGGGGACATGACTTGAGAATTAAGGGACAGAAGTTTAGGGGTAACATGAGGGGGAACTTCTTTACTCAGAGAGTGGTAGCTGTGTGGAATGAGCTTCCAGTGGAGGTGGTGGAGGCAGGTTCGATTTTATCATTTAAAAATAAATTGGATAGTTATATGGACGGGAAAGGAATGGAGGGTTATGGTCTGAGTGCAGGTAGATGGGACTAGGGGAGAATACGTGTTCAGCACGGACTAGAAGGGCCGAGATGGCCTGTTTCCGTGCTGTAATTGTTATATGGTTATATGGTTATATAATACAAATGTGATGGGCAAATTGCCTTGCTGTTAATAATTTAATTTTTAAATTAATTTCCATTATCTGTTTCCTGCAGGTGCTGTTCAGAGGGATATTGTGTTCCTCATCGATGGATCTGAAAATGTCAGACCAGTCTTTCCCGCAATTCAAAGATTCATCTCGAGTGTGGTCAACAGCCTTGACATTGGAAGTGACAAAGTCAGAGTAGGGTTGGTTCAGTACAGCGAAGATCCCAGAGCCCAATTCTCACTAAACAGCCACACGACAAAAAGAGATCTGTTGGATGCAGTAAATAACCTCAGGCAAGCAGGAGGGCAAATTGCCAACACTGGGAAAGCACTGGAGTACGTCACGCAGAACATCTTCACTAGAAATGCTGGGAGCAGATTGGAGGAAGGAGTGCCCCAGTTCTTGATCCTCATCACTGCCAGCAGGTCGGCCGATGATGTTGGTCAGGCAGCCCAGGCACTGAAAGAGGCCGGGGTAGCACCCTTCAGCATTGGCTCAGGAGACGCAGATGAAAATGAACTGCTGCAGATTTCACTGTCCCCGAGATATAACTTCAGGGTGGATGACCTGCAGAACGTGGATTTGCAGCTGCTGGAGAGGCCCTTGAAACACATGAGGATAACCGAGATCAAGAATATCTACACAACTGAGAAAAGAGGTGAGTGCCATTTCCAGTTTAAAGGAAAAATATCAGAGCAGAAAGGTAGTGTAGCTGGTAGAGAGGCTGCGTCTGTGTCAGATACTTTGAATGCTGTCGGTGTGGAGTTTGCATGTACTCCCTGCGACCATGTGGGTTTCTCCGAGTGCTCCCATTTGCTCCCGCATCCTAATCTCACATGTAGATGCATTGGCCTCTGTAAATTTCCCCTTTGGTATGAGCGTTGTGGTTTGAGTCGGCTGAAGGGTAGGTTTCCCTGCTGTATTTTTCAAACTATCAATCTATATTTACACTGCAACATTTAAAGATGCTGGAAACTATCAGCACGTCAGGTAAAATTTGCCTTGAAGGAGCAAAGATTGATGGATCTGGAATGAAATCCTACAACAGACTTCTTCCCTGTAACAACCAAAGATTATAGAGCAGAGCAAGATGCGCCACTCTGCGAAAAAAGCGTAGTATGACATGGGTATGACATGACGCCATTTTATTGAGCTGCAATTTACAATATTAATAACATTTACAATAATATTAACTAAATATGTGAAGTGATGGATGCTATATAAAATACTGTTTCCTACAACACTGATTACACCAAAGTTGATTGAGCGGATCAATCTTTGGAACGTATTACACCAAAGATACTAGAGGAGCATTGCCCGCTGCCTCGGGAGCGCTGACCGCAGGCAGACGCTTGAGGCTCTCCCGCCGAACAGAGAGCGTGGTGCCGGCCACCTCCATCTGGTATCGGGGGGACCGAGAATCAGTCCTGGATCAACTCAGGAGTGGAGGAAACGTCCTCTTCCCCCAAAGATACTAGAGGAGCCTCTAGTATCTTTGCTCTTCCCTGCGACCTGATGTAAGAGCAGATTGTATAATTGTGGAGTCCGTCCCCGCTACCAAAGATGTCGCGTTTGGCATAAACAAATGGCGGCCGTGACGTTCCGTTACGTTCTACACACGTCAGTCCATTAGATTTTGGAGGAGTGGTCTATCTTGCTCCTCTAGGATCTTTGGTAACAACTGATGTCCGACATCTATCATAGAAGCTACATTTCAAGTCTGTCGTTCATATTGAATTGAATAGAATTGAATTGAATTGCATACTTTATTGAAACATGTGACAAGTCACAGTGAAATTCTTTGCTTGTATACCCAAGGTATGCAAATAGTCGCCACTTAAAGGGCACTTACAAAGTTACAAAGTGTCCCATGCCAGGTCTTCCCTGTTCTCCCCCCCACCATCGGAACACGTAACATGCCACATAATAAGGTTAACCTTTGGACACCAGGTATCCAGACCCTCTAACGGCTCTTGAAATGCTCATTAGAGACATTTCCACTGTTATAGGATCATTGATTTTTATACAGCAATGCGGAAACACTGGAGTCAACAATAACATGCCTCAATAAAGATCAGATAATGTGAGAGTGCCATTCCCAGTTTAAAGTGTGTATGCATCGCAAAGCAAAATTCACTGAAATAAAATAAAAATCTGTTGGAAACTTTGAGCAGGTCACATAATATTTGCAGAAGGAGAAATAGCTACTTTCTCAGGTCTGAAATTGTCTGCTTGTTGAAAATTTCTAGTCTCTAGAGTCTCCAAACATTTGAATAGTGATAAGGCTCTGATATTGCCACATGTCCAACTCTATGCGCTGTGCACTGTCCAACTCTATGGCACAATGTCCATGAGATGGCTTCCAATGAACCTTTCAAAACCCATTGGAGAGTCTGAATACCTGGTAGGCAAGGGTCTACTTTGTTCTGTGGCTTGCTGCATAAACATCCACCCTCTCATCCTCAACCCACACCCTCTGTGTTTACACACTTCAACCTGGAGAACCAGACTCTTGCTATCTAACAACCATGCCTTTCCTAATCTTGCTGACTCTGCAATGTCAACTCCTAGTCTCTTCAGCTCCATTGAACAAAGTCCAAGCTTGCCCCATCTTTGTCTACTGCTCCAGCCCACCAAGCCAGACAATATCCTGTTGAAACAATTCTCCAATGTTGGAAAAACAATTAAAGCAAGGAAGTATGAAATCCCAAAGCGATAACATAGATGTGATCAGCAAATTGACGTGTAAGGGATTTAATTTTTTTATTAATTTCTATTAATTTCCTGCAGGTGCTGTTCAGAGGGATATTGTATTCCTCATCGATGGATCTGAAAATGTCCGACCAATCTTTCCCGCAATTCAAAGATTCATCTTGAGTGTGGTCAACAGCCTTGACATTGGAAGTGACGACGTCAGAGTAGGGTTGGTTCAGTACAGCGAAGATCCCAGAGTCAACTTCTACCTAAACAGCCACACGACAAAAAGAGATCTGGTGGATGTGGTAAATAACCTCAGGCAAGCAGGAGGGCAAATTGCCAACACTGGGAAAGCACTGGAGTACGTCACGCAGAACATGTTCACTAAATCTGCTTCGAGCAGATTGGAGGAAGGAGTGCCCCAGTTCTTGATCCTCATCACTGCCAGCAGGTCGGCTGATGATGTTGGTCAGGCAGCCCTGGCACTGAAAGAGGCCGGGGTAGCACCCATCAGCATTGGCTCAGGAGACGCAGATGAAAATGAACTGCTGCAGATTTCACTGTCCGCGAGATATAACTTCAAGGTGGATGACCTGCAAGAATTGAATTTGCAGCAGCTGCAAAGGTCATTGAAACAGATGGGGCTATCTGAGATCAAGAATATCTACACAACTGAGAAAAGAGGTGAGAGTGCCAGTTCCAGTTTAAAGGAAAAATATCCGTGCGGTAAAGTGGTGTAGCTGGTAGAGTGGCTGCCTCCGTGTTAGATACCTCGGATGTTGTCGGTGTGGAGTTTGCACGTTCTCCCTGTGACCACCATGTCAAGGGTTATGAGGAGAAGGTGGGAGAATGTGGGGTTAGGAAGGCGAGATAGATCAGCCATGATTGAATGGCGGAGTAGACCTGATGGGCCGGATGGCCTAATTCTGCTCCTATCACTTATGATCCTATGACCTTATGACCACGTGGTTTTCTCTGTGTGCTCCCATTTCCTCCCACATGCAGGTTTACAGGTTAATTAACCTCAGCAAATTACCGTTTAGTCTGATCAGTGTGCACTAGGTGGGCTGAAGGGCAGGCTGCTGTATCTTTCAATCAATCTACATTGCACTCCAAAATTGAAAGACATTAAAACAGCCTGAACATGGGTTTTGACACAAAACGTCACCTATTCCTTTCCTCCAGAGATGCTGTCTGACCCGACGAGTTACTCCAGCCTGTTGTGTCCATCTTCGGTTTAAACCAGCAAGCACCTGCAGTTCCTTTCTCATTGCTGAGGGCATTGAATGTAAGAGGCAGGGAGTCATGTTGCAGCTTTATAGGACTTTGGATAGGCTGCATTTGGAGTATTGCGTGCAGTTCTGGGCACCCCATTACAGTAAAGATGTAGAGGTTTTGGGGAAAGTGAATAGGAGGCTTACCAGATGCTGCCTGGTTGAGAGGGTGTTAGCTTCAATAATAATAATAATAATAATAATATAATAATAATAATAATAATAATAATAATAATAATAATAATAATAATAATAATAATAATAATAATAATTCAACAATTTAATAACAATTTAATAATAATAATAATAATAATAATAATAATAATAATAATAATAATAATTATTATTATTATTATTATTATAATTATTATAATAATAATAATTATTATTATTATTATTATAATTATTATTATTATTATTATTATTATTATTATTATTATTATTATTAAATTGTTATTAAATTGTTGAATACATTAGCGATGCAGTGGTGCTGGTTTCCGACGGGCACGGTGATGGGCGCACCACACATCTCTGTCCTCCATGCAGCTGGCAAGCTCCTCTTTTGCCTTTACATGTGCGTCTTCCATCAACGTCTTCAGCATCGTCTTGATCGGCCGTCCCGGGTCACGTCTTCCAAGAATGGGTTCCCACAGCACAACCCTGTTTGCTGCCATTTCTGGGGGGCAGTGGCAGTGACCAGCGAGCCTCATCCATCTCCACCTGATCTTCTCGGTCAGAGGTGGAACCTCCCCGTAGAGCTGGGCGTTGGTGATGTGGTCCCTCCAACTGATATTTTGAACTGACCTTTCACACACTCTACGGCTGTGAGGCATAGACTCTCACTCGAGCACTGTCCAAGTCTCTCGATGTGCACTTACACCCGAATGCTCAGAAAAGTTCAGAAAGTTAGCTACAAACTTGGATTATTTTCTCTGGAATGTCAGAAGTTGAGCAGGGACTTGATAGAACTATATGAAATTATGATGGTGGAGGCAGTTATAATGGTGGCAAGTGGGAAGCTTTAAGATAAATCAGGGGTTCCCAACCTTTTTCATCCCGTTTACCCCTGGCAACTTTAATAGCACATAACAATGTTATTTCACTTATTTATGAACAACTAATGACAACTAATACCAGAACCAAACACAGTCAGTCAATGAGAAAACTTATGTACAAATCCAGAATCAATAAATTTCCCCCCTGGGGAATAAATAAATTGACCCCAGGTTGGGAACCCTTGAGTTAGGTGCATGGAAGTGCAGGGAATAGAGGGATATGGATCACGTGAGGTCAGTTTAACTTGGCATCATGTTCAGCACTAACATTGTGGGCTGAAGGGCCCATTCCTGTGCTGTACTAATCAATGTTCTATGGTAACCGTAGACAAACTTCTTCACTCTCCAACAAACTACCGGTTGTGGTGTCATCTGGAAACTTACTAAGCGCACCACTTAAAGTCTCATTCATTTCATTAATATACAGAGCAAACAAAAACAGATATAACACTGATCTCAGGGCCACCCCACTGACCAGAGGCCTGCAATCTGAGAATCAAATCCCCTCCACCATCATCTTCCTTCAACCACCAAGCTGATTGTATAGGAAGGAACTTCAGTTGCTGGTTTACACTGAATTTAGACACAAAATGCCAGAATAGCTCAGCAGGTCAGGCAGCATCTCTGGATAGGAGGAATGAGCGATGTTTTCAGTTGAGACCCTTCTTTAGACTGATTGTGTATTCAGTTTGCTGAATCCTACTGGATACCATGTGTTCCATCCTTCCATACCATCTGACCACAGAAACACTCCATACTAGCCCACCATGTTGGATTTTGCCAAAAGATTTTCTAGGGCAATGTCTTCCACCCTGCCCTTAACAATGCTCTTCATCACCTTTTCAAAAAAACTCAATCAAATTCATGAGCTATGATTTCCCATGCACAAAGCCATGCTGACAAGCCTTAAGGTGCCCGTGCTTTTCCAAATGTACATAAATCCCGTACTTCAGAATCTTTCTAATGCTTTCCACCACTAATGTAGGTGGTATCGTAGACTTGATTATGGACAGATGGTTTTCAAACCTTACAGCAGGAACTTGATCAGTTGGGCAAGTGGGCTGAAGAGTGGTTAAAGCATTTTAATGCAGATAAGTGCAAGGAGTTTCATTTTTGGAAGTCAAACCAGACAGGATCTTCACAGTGAATGGTAGAGCCCTGTGGTGTGACGTGGAATAGTGGGATCCAGGGCTACAGGTACATGGTTCTCTGAATGTGGCGTCATGGGTAGATAGGGTGGTAAAGAATGCGTTTGGTATTTTATTGAGTATAAAGGTTGGGCTGTTGTGCTGCTGTTGCACAGGATGCTGGTGAGGCCACATTGGGAATATTACGTTCAGTTTTGACCACCATCTATAGAAGGGAGACCAATAAGCTGGAAGGAGTGCAGAGAAGATTTACGAGGATGTTGCCAGACCTTGAGGGCCTGATCTATAGGGGAGGTTGGGTATGCTCGAACGTTATTTCTTGGAGCGCAGGAGACTAAGGAATCCGTCGGGAATTCTGGCGACTGCGCAGGACTGACAGCTTTCGGTAGACTTGGTGAAACAGCTGAAGTTCCCACAGCACATTGCCACGACCACCCTGAGGTCAGACATCCTCCTGGTCTCAGAGGCGACCAAAAACATCGTCTTGTTGGAACTGACAGTGCCGTGGGAGGACCGTCTGGAGGAGGCCCACGAGAGGAAGAAGAACAAAAAACTGGTCATAGACTGCCGAAGGGCTGGAAGCCAAGGTGTATGCCCATCGAGGTTGGCTGCAAAGGTTTTGCAGGGCAATCACTCAACAAAGCCTTGAGCACACTGGGCATCAATGGAATGGAGAGGAGAAGAGCCATCAGGAACACCACAGAGGCAGCGGAGAAGGCCTTGAGATGGCTCTGGATCAGGAGAGGAGGTCCATGGGGAGGAGCGAATGCCACCTGAACACAGGTCGTGGTCTGCTCAACCATGGCTGGGTCACCTGGGTGAGGGTGTCTGATGTTGAAAGACCTGAAACACCCAATGACCCCAGGTTACATCACTGATGATGTGTTCAGGAGCATCTATTGATGTATTTTTATCAAGGAGTAATCATACAGAGACCTATCAAATCATGAACCGAATAGATAGGGTGAATGCACAGATTCTTTTACCATGGGTATGGGGAAACGGGAACCAGAGGGCATAGGTTTTAGGTGAGAAGAAAACGATTTAATAATAACCTGATAGGCAATTTTTTCACTCGAAGTGGAGGACATATGTAATGACCTGCCGGAGGAGGATGTTGAGAGGTACTATAATGGAATTTAAAGGTGACTTGTACAGGTGCATGGATAGGAAAGGTTCAGGGGGACCAGTTTAGATAGGGCATCTTGGTCGGTATGGACAAGTTGGGCTGAATGGCCTGTTTTTGTTCTGTATAACTCTATGACACTATTGTGTTAGTCTCACTACCAGCCAGTGGTTTCTTGATTAGCTCATCTGCTCTTCTTAAATGAAGGCACAGCATTAAGGGGCTGTCCCACTGCGGCGCCCTAATCCGCGAGTTAAGAAGAGTGTCTTCGACCTCTAAGCTCGAGAGCACTCGCCTGGAAAACCTCGAGCTGGATCGACCGTCAGCAATGAAACTGTGAGCTGGATTGACCACACACACACACACACACACGCACACACACACACGCACACGCACACACACACACGCACACGCACACACACACACACACACACACACACCGCAAAGTGGGGGAGCGCTGTCTGAAATTCACACCTGCGATGAAGAGGAAGGTAAAAGACGGCTGCACAGTAATGGTAAGTCCTTTAGAGAGAAGGGGAGAGAAGGGGAGAAAAGGGGAGAGAAGGGGATAGAAGGGGAGAAAAGGAGAGAGATGGGGAAAGAAGGGGAGAGGAGGGAGGGAGAAGGGGGAGAGAAGGAGTGGAGACACTTTTAAGAAGTATCATAAAGTTTAGCGGGCATTATCCTACTGGTCGGCTTTCCTTAGTCCTGAAAACTCCAATGAGCCAATCAAAATGTCCAGTCAGCAAAGGAGATTGCCTACGGCTGCCCTCGACTGCCTGTAAGTAAATAGCGACCCCACTCCACTGCACTACGAGTTCAAAAGAACCATGCCGACCAATATTTACTTGCGGAAAATTTTCAACTTGCTGAAAGTTTTTTGGCGGCCTAGCTGAGGCCAAGAGTATTTGGGAACTTCCCTCGAGCATGAAGGAGAGTTCCAGTGATCTCATAGGGCCTCCTGTGTCGACCATGCTGCGAGTTTGAGTCGAGGGCAAACTCCTCTAAACTCGCAGATTAGGTTGCCGCAGTGGGACAACCCCTTTAGCTAACTTTCCAGTCTTCAGGTGCCTCACCAAAAACTTCAGATACAAAAGTCTCTATCACTTCCCTTGCTTCCTATAACTTCATGGGATATACCTGGTTAGATACCAGGGATTTATCTGCCTTTATATGTCAAGACTCCACCACCACCACCACCTCTTTGTAATGCCAATGTGTGCCAGGATACCATTGTTCCTTCTCCTGAACTTATTTTTCTTCCAAGTTAAACACTGAGAACAGGAGAAGATAGGAATTGGAAACTTGCTCATTTTATAAGGCTCCATACATACATAGATGACCATATTGATCCATAAAGGGACTGACTGTCTCCCTAGTTACCTTTTAACTCTATACGTAATAGGACTTTTTAGAATCCTCATTTATTAATCTGCCAGACATCTCACGGCATGTTTATGCTTAATATAATAATGCAGAAAGTCCTGAGAAGTTGTGGGCTGCATTGATCTGTGTTGGTGGTGGGAGGGAATTGCAGAAATGCTGCAGTGCTGCACAGAGCAGAAATGGCAGTAATTGAGGAACAATTAAGGAAGGGACAAATGAATACAATGAGCAACCTGATGGGTTGAATTATTTTTGATGTGGTTGGAAATGTTCTTCAAGACCCCATAAAAGTTGCTTTGAAAAGCTTCCATTTCCATTTTTGGCACACTCACAGAGGACCTCCAGTTAAATGGTCTGTCCCACTTTCCCGACCTAATTCACAACCTTTTTTACCTTCTTTACCTTACCTTCCACTACCTGCAACCTCCGGCAACCACCTGCAACCTCCGGCAACCACCTTCAACTAGCACCTTCAACCGGCTTCGACTAAAAAATTACCGATTTTTAAAACGGCAACCTATTTTTAGTCGTGGCCGGTTTTGAATTTTTTGAAATAATCGCCGGAACATAGAAGAAGCGGAAACCACTTTCGACCATTAGGGAGATTGAAAAAACTTCCAGGAACCTCCGGGAACCGCACAGAAACCTTGGGTGGGGCGCAAAGTCTCCAGAGGTTTCCGTTCAGGTTTCCTACGTGGGACAGGGGCATTATCCGTCACTGGATTCACAGAGTCTAGCAGGAAAGAACGACTGCGTTGGGATTCCTTATCTTGTCCCTCCAGTTGCAATCCACCTTTCGATTTATTCGAGGTCCCCAACCAGGAGATTAGGAGGAAAGTTTTAAGTGCATTTATGTTCTTTGTTTGAGTGGGCTGGATCATACTAGTGGAGAGCCAATAGGTCCATTGGACTGGATCATACTGAGTTAAGGGCTGGATGTTGCTCTCTGACAGCCATGGCTTGCATACCTTGCCTGCCCTCATTCACTTGGATGGGCTCACCAACAGAAAATTCAATGGTAAGTGAAACCAAACGGTTTTTTTTCACTGACATCATAACAAATATTTGTATGTTTGATCAATTTAACTAAGTTAGGTGTGTTTTAAACATGTTATTTTTGTATGTTATTTTTAGCCTGGTGTTTGTGATGGACAGGCCGGCATCTACTGTTGAGGCGTTTGTGTGCATTCTTGGCATTTTGAAATGGTGGTGAATCTGTGCAAATTCATTGCCACAGAAGGCTGTGGAGGCCAAGTCAATGGATATTTTATTAAGGCCGAGACAGATAGATTCTTGATTAGCATGGGTGTCGGGGGTTACGGGGAGAAGGCAGGAGAATGGGGTTAGGAGGGAGAGACAGATCAGCCATGATTGAATGGTGGAGTAGACTTGATGGGCCAAATGGCCTCATTCTGCTCCTATAGGTTTCCTTATGAACTTATGAAACACCGTGGTTACATCTGTAAGTACAAAGGGACAATAAGAACATGTTTATTGTGTTCATGAAGGATGAAGAATGCATGCCATTTCAGCTTTGAGAACAAAGAATATCTTTCCTGCATGTGGTGAGGAGGGAATGAAATCTTTACTTCATTCAACTCATTTATTACTCACAGTGTTTTTTCTTGCCTTGAGTCCTACCAGTGGCAACTGACTTACCTATAGCTCCCTTCTTCCATTCTGATGGATGAATAACGTTGATGTTTCAGGTCCCTCCACTAATCTGAAGTATTTACGTCATCCCATCTCAACGACAAAGGTCCCTCTCAAAAATGTTATTTCAAGGCTCACATTTTTGTACTCAGTCTATTTTTCTCTTCTCCTAGATTCTGCAAGGAGAGATGTGGTGTTCCTTATTGATGGGTCAGAGAATATCAGAAACACCTTCCCTCTAATTAAAAACTTCATCAAGGCATGTGTCAACAATCTTGATGTTGAAAGTGACAAAGCCCGAGTCAGTGTCATCCAGTTCAGCGAGGATCCCAGAGCCAACTTCTTTTTGAACACCTTCAAAGCAAAGGAGGAGGTGAGGGATGCCATTGATAAGCTCAGGGTCAAAGGAGGAAGCAAAACCAACATTGGCAAAGCCCTGGATTATGTTACGAATAATGTCTTCACGACATCTGCTGGAGGCAGAGAGGAGGAAGGTGTCCCACAGTTCTTGATCCTGTTCACTGCCAGCAGGTCGACCGACGATGTCAGTCAGGCAGCCCTGGCAATGAAGCAGGCTGGCATCGGGCCATTTAGCATCGGTTTTGCAGATGCGGAGGACTATGAGCTCCGACAGATTTCAATGGGCCCCAAGTACACCTTCAAGTTAGATGATCCACGGAGAGTGGACACTCTCCAGCAACAGCTTCAGTCATCGTTGACAGTGCTGGACAAAACCCAGAT
Organism: Amblyraja radiata; assembly: GCF_010909765.2. NCBI lineage: Eukaryota > Metazoa > Chordata > Chondrichthyes > Rajiformes > Rajidae > Amblyraja > Amblyraja radiata. Next base: position 7,061,173 of record NC_045962.1, read on the forward strand.
CAGCAAAATCATACAGGATGCTCCTGAAGGTGAGCGAAGGGATTTTCAGATATCTTCACGTTTGAATTTATAACGTATAATATTCTTTTATCTTGCCTTCAGTCAATCCAAATCTTGCATGCCTGACCCTTGTCTTCTTTGACCATTATCTGAGGCCTGTGAGTATCTGCTCACCATCATCCTCCCCTAGGTAGACAAATAAACTGGAGAAACTCTGCGGGTGAGGCAGCATCTATGATTCAGATTCCAGGGACAGTTTCTTCCCGATTGTTATCAGGCAACTAAACCATCCATTTTGAACTGAACGATCATCCTCCCTATGTTAGCTAATTAAATTAGTGCAAGTATCTATATAACAAGAGCTGTTGATGTGCTCAGACCTTAATACCAACCTGATTTGGGATTTGGATTTCATTGTTCAAGTGAAGGCAATGTAAGACATAAAAACATTATAAAAATGTCAACAGGGGTAGTCCGTTTGATTTCTTAAGCCAGCTCCATCTGAAGAAGGGTCTCGACCCGAAAAGTCACCCATTCCTTCTCTCCAGAGATGCTGCCTGTCCCGCTGAGTTACTCCAGCATTTTGTCTTTATCCACTAATCAACAATATCTTCACCTCAGCATTTCCTGTGCCATCCAATAACTAATTTAAAATTAAGACATCTATTGATCTTTGTTTTGAGTCAATACAAGGATTGAGCCTCCACAGATGATGGAGATGGAGAGGCAGCACCTTCTGCATGAAGAAATCTCTCTTCATTTAATTTCTCATTGCTTCATCCTTTAGTGGCCCTTAACCTGAAATCATCCGGCCCGCAGGCGGATTTATTTTCCCGTAATCATCCGGCCTGCCGAGCAGCAGCCGGGCGCCCCGAGCACTCAGAGCAGCGGCCGAGCTCCCAGAGCAGCGGCCTAACTCTGGCTGTAACGCACGGCCGTGCACCTTCTGTGAACACGTTTAATAAAGAACTGCAGATGCTGGAAAAATCGAAGGTAGACAAAAATTGCTGGAGAAACTCAACGGGTGTGACATGCAAGGATTGCATGAGGCTGCCTCACCCGCTGAGTTTCTCCAGCATTTTTGCTAACCTTCTGTGAGCACGTGATTTGATGCCTGCCATCCGGGGCAGGATCCATGTGTACACGTGATAGATGTGGCCCGCCATCTGCTCACAGACATGCGTCCCGGCCCCTATGCAGAACAAGGTTGCGACCCCTGCTTTAGTCTGACACTGTGACACCAGTTAATCATCTAAACTCTGGCGTGTACAGGCCAAACTTACTTTATTTCACAACATTTGACAGACCAGCCATCTCAGGAATCAGGCTGGTTAATCTTCACTGCACACCCTCTATAGCAAATACATTCCTCTCATTGCAAATGGGTGTATTATTATACGCAGCACCCCAGGTATGGTCTCACCAACCCTTATACGATTGCAGTAAGACCTCCTTACTAAAATACAAATCAAATTGAGGGGTGTGGGAAGGGGGACAGAGGGGTAGAGTGGGGGGGAGGCAGACTGGTTGATGGAGTGAGGAGAGGTATAAATGCATGATTTGGATAAAAATGGTACTTTGTTTATTTGATTAGATTTGTTTGGTTGGTTACTTTATTACTGACACGTGTACCAAGGTACAGAGAAATGTTTTTTTGGTTGTGTGTTGTCCAGTCAGTGAAAGAACTACCTGAGATTACAATCAAGCCGTCCACAGTGTTCAGACACAGGGTAAAGGGAATGATGTTTAGTGCTAGAGAAAGCCAGTAAGGTCCGATTAAAGATAGTCCGAGGATTTCCAATATGGTAGATGACAGGTCAGGACCGCTCTCTGGTTGGTGATAGGGCGGTTCAGTTGCCTGATAACAGCTGGGAAGAAACAGTCCCTGAATCTGGAAATGTGCGTTTTCACACTTCTGTAACTTGAACCTGATGGGAGACGGGAAAAAGAGGGAGTGACCGGCTGGAGACGGGCCCTTGATTATGTTGGTGACCCTTCTGACACAGCGTGAAGTGTAGATCAAGTCAATGGAAGGAAGGTTGGTTTGTGTGAAGGTCTGAGGTACATCCACAACTAGCTGCAGTTTCTTGCGGTCTTGAATGGAGCTGTTCCCAAAGCAAGCTGTGACCCGTCCTGATAAAATGTTTTCCATTGCGCATCTGTAGAAGTCGGTGAGAGTTGTAGGGAACATGCCGTACTTCCTAAAGGGCCTGTCCCACTTGGCCGTTATTTGCGCGTCATTTACGCGACATCACTGCGTGGCGCCCCAGGATTTTTGGGATTCTCAAAATTCTCACGCGCCACCTGCGTGACGCGCAAATGACGCCCAGGTCGGACAGACCCTTAAGCCTTCTAACGAGGTAGAGGGGTTGCTGTGCTTTCTTGGCCATTGCTTTTATGTGGCTAGTCCATGACAAGTTGCTGGTGATATTTACTCCTAAGAACTTGAAGCGATCGCCAGTAAGTTTGCAGACAACACAGACATTGGTGGAGTTGTGGATATTGAGGAAAGTTGTCAAAAGGTGGAAAATGTTTGATGAGAGACGGCAGATTGAGTTTAACCTAGACAAGTGGTCATGTTGAACTTTGGGAGGTCAAATAGAGTCATAGAGTCATACAGCTTGAAAACAGGCTCTTCAGCCCAGCCTGCCACCACCGACCAATGTGCCTCACCTACACGCCTCCCACCGGCCTGCATTTGCTCCACATCCCTCTAAACCTAACCGATCCATGTACCTGTCTAACTGTTTCTTATACATTGTGATAGTACCTGCCTCAACTACCTTCTCTAGCAGCTTGCTCCTTGCACCCAACACCCTTTGTGTAAAAAAAAGTTGGCCCTCAGGTTCCCATTAAATCTTTCCCTTACTCCTTATAACTATGTCCTCTTGTCCTCGATTCACTGACTTTGGGCAAGAGACTCCACCCGATCTATTCCTCTCTTGATTTTATACACCTCGATAAGATCGCCCCTCATCCTCCTGCACTCCAAGGATCAGAGACCCAGTCTATTCAACCTCCATAGCTCATGTCCTGGCAACATCATCGTAAATCTTCTCTGTACCCTTTCCAGCTTGACATCATCTTTTCTATAACACGGTGCCTAGAATTGAACGCAACACTTTAAATGCGGCCTCACCAATGTCATATACAACTGCACACAACCTCTCAACTCTATACTCGATGACTTCTTCTGGCTGATGTGCCAAAAGCCTTTTTGACCAACCTATCTATCTGTGACCATGCCCCTGCACTCCTAGATCACTCTGCTCTCCAACACTCCCCAGAATTCTACCATTCACCAGTTTATGACCCGAATTAGAAAGCATTAGCTGTCACAAGACACATTGGACAAACTTGGTTTGATTTCTCTGGAGTTCAGAGGCTTAGGAGACGTGATGTATTCAATTATGGAAGGCAAAGATGGGAAGACAGTCAGAGTCTATTTTGCTAGATGGAAATGTCCAGTACTAGAGGGCAGAGCTTTAAGATGAGTAGAGAATGTTTACAAGAGATTTATGAGGCAAGTTTCTTACACAGAGAGTGGTCTGTGCCTGGAGGACATTGCCATGGGAGGTGGTGGATATGGATGCCACAGCAATATGTAAAAGCCATTGAGACAGACACATGAACAGACAGGGAATGGAGGAATACAGATCATGTACAGACAGTTGTGAACTAGAAATTGATATGTGTCGGCACGGGTGGCACGATGGCGCAGCGGTAGAGTTGCTGCCTTACAGCACTTGCAGCGTCGGAGACACGGAATTTGTACCTTCTCCCCGTGACATGTGTGGGTTTTTTCCGAGATCTTCGGTCTCCTCCCACACTCCAAAGACATACAGGTTTGTAGGTTAATTGGCTTGGTATAAATGTAAATTGTCCCTGGTGTGTGTAGGGTAGTGTTAATATGCGGGGATCGCTGGTCGGTGCGGAATCGGTGGGCCAAAGGGCCTGTTTCTGTGCTGTACCTCTGAACTAAAACCATGGGCCTTTCCCAAGCTACAACTAGTTCCTGTGCTGTATTGTATTGCTTTTTATATTGAGTCATCTTTGCTTTTCGGACCCAGTCGAATCCTGTTCTATATAATCCTCGGCAACCTGCCTCTGATTCTCCCCATCATAATGCGCTTTAGAAAATCTGTACACTCAATACTCTGTTATTGGCCCTCTGACAGTGGTGCCATCCATGCTCACATGAACCCTCCCCATATTATTCAGGTTATCTCACTCCAGGAATGAAGGAACAGATCTCAGAAATAAAACCTATCTCCTTTGCATCGACTCCTCAGCCAGAAATCTACCTCCACGTTACACTGGGAATAATCCAAAAATTAAAGATTTTTGAGATCTTGCTTCTTCCAATCTTCAATAAGTTATAACATGTTTTGTGCAAGTCCACTGGTATGTTATCACTCATCTAGGTTAATAATATGATGAATGTTGTCCAGCAGATACCCTCAAGATGCCTGTGGTTTCTTTGGCCTTCTTTCCGTCTTTACTGAATGGTGATGCTTACTTTCTCCTCAGTATTGTATATATGTGTGGTTACATCCTGCCAGAATGTATCTCCGTGGAGCCTTGCCACCCCTTTTACATGATCAATGTCCCCTCAATTGCTCCTGCACCTCAGAAACGTGATATTGAACACAACCAGATGGGCTTTCATCCATCAGGTGCAGAACTATCCTGACACATATTCAATACTTATTTATCACATGTGACATGTATAGGGCCACGTATAGGGCCTCAAAGTTGCAACGTGTTCAATGTTGTCCCAATGGTCCCTCTTCATTCTCGGTGTCTCCTCTCCACTCCGGGTCCCTGATTGTTCTCTCGGCAGCCCATCCCAGCCCGACTTCTGGTACCCACCACTGGCCTCTCTGACCTCTAGCACCCACCACTGGCCTCTCTGACCTCAAGCAACCACCATGGGCCCCTCGACCTCTGGCACCCACTGCTGGCCCCCTTTGACCTCTGGCACCCACTGTGGGTCTGTCCTCGACCGACCGCCATCGCTCACACTCACCGATTGCTCTACAAAAGGCCCCCGATGCTTGGCTGTAGGGTCCGTCCCTGTCCTTGTTCTCCGCGGTCACTTCGGGCGCCGGGCTCGTCCTTTGTGGCGCTGGCTGCCAGCCGGGTCTGGTCTTGATCGGCTCTATGCCGACACTCTGGGCTGTATGACCTTCGCTGGAAGCTTCCCTCGTGCCAGGAGCTCCCACACAAACAAAACAAGCAAGTCACTGGCATCAAATATTCTCTCACACTACAGGCCTCTAATGCTGAATAAAATCAATCCAACCTCACATCGGCATCCATCCATGAACGATGCACATGAAATCCAGTGAGCCTGCGTGGACTGTCCTAATCATATATTTATTTTTAATTTTAACTTTTACTTTGACATGCTACACCCTTATTTCCATGAATTTTGCTGAACTAACATTTCTGTTGTAGTTACACAACCCACTCCGCAGATGCCCAAGAGAGATATTGTATTCCTTGTCGACGGATCAGATCGGGCCCAGGCATCATTTCCTCTGCTCAAAACGTTCATGACCAACGTGGCAACAAACCTCGACATCGGGAGGGATAGGATCCGACTGGCTGTTGTGCAGTATGGTGACAATCCCGCACCTGAGTTCTTACTAAATACATACACTCGGAAATCTGATGTGGTGCAAGCCATCAGAGGCTTGAAGCCCAAAGGTGGCAGAGAAAGCAATACTGGCAGAGCCTTGGAGTATGTCAGAAGAAGTGTATTCACAAGGACAGCCGGAAGTCGGAAGGATGATGACGTGCCTCAGTTCCTGATTCTTCTCACCGCAGGCGCATCATCCGATGATGTCAGGCAGGCAGCACAGACACTAAAAAAGGCAGGCGTAGCTCCCTTCACTATCGGAACGGGGAACGCCGATATAACTGAACTGCAGCAGATCTCTTTGTCTCCTGATTACGTCTTCAAATTTATCGATTTGCAAAACATCGAAAGTATCAGGCAATACTTTATCGATCCCTTGACCGATCTAGAAACCGATCGTATCACTGAAATCAGGGACTCCCAAGGTAAGAGAATGCAAAATTCCTCATGAGAAACTGCGGATGCTGGGAACACAAATTGGTGGATGAGGGAATGGATAGGCAACGTTTCAGGTCAGGATGTCTTCAGACTGACTGACTGCAGGCGGCGGGGGGGGAGAAAGTAGGAAAAGAGAGGTGGGTGGGGGGCAAAGAGATACAATTGAGGGGGAAGGGTGTTCGATTGGCAGATAGCTGGAGTGACTGACAAAGACTGGATCTGAAAAGGAGAGCAGAGTGAAATGTAAAGCTGGAGAAAGGGATTGCGTGGAAGGGGATGGAGGAAAGAGAAAGCGGGAGGGTAGAGGAGAAATGACGGATTTGGGGATAGGAGATGAGTGTAAGAAGGAGGGGGATGGAGCAGGGTTACTGGGGGGATGGGGATGGAGTGGGAAAACTGGAATGCAGGGGGTAGCACAGGAAAGAGGGAGGGGGTAGGGCATATTACTGGAAATGGATAAAGCAGTGTTCATAGACGCCATTCCTCCAGTTTGTGTGAGTCCTAACTCCAGTAATAGAGGCCTAAAGGATCTCTCCCACTTGGGCGTCATTTGCACGTCACGCAGATGGCGCACGAAGATTTTGTACATCACAAAATCCTGGGGTGCCGCGCGCGACCACGTGTTACTGCCTTCGTCACCACGCATCATGCGCACGTTGTGCGTTGTGACGTGTAAATTATGTTGTGTAAATTATGCGCAAATGACGCCCAAGTGGGAGAGGCCCATAAACCCCCAAAGACAGGAAGGTTGGTCCGGAATGGCAAGGCGCGCTAAAATGGTTAGCAAATGGTGGATGCAACAGGCCTTGGCAGACAGAGCACGTGTACAGTGAAATGATTGCCGAGTCTGTTGCTAATGCAAAGGAAGTGTCATCGAGAGCACTGAATTAGTAGATGAGGTTTGAAGAGGTGCACGTGAGGCTCTGTCTCAACTGGAAGAGCTGCTGGAATCCCTGGATGAAGAGCGGGGAGGATGTATTGGGACAGCTGTTACATCTATTGCAGTTGTGGAGGGGAGATACTGAGGAGGGGGCGGGTTAGGTTGGAAGGAATGAGTGATCCAGTGAGCTGTGGAGGGTCTGGTCTCTGCAGACAGTGGAAAGGGAAGGGGATGAGAAGGTGTCAGTGACAATAGACAATAGACAATAGGTGCAGGAGTAGACCATTTGGCCCTTCGAGCCAGCATCGCCATTCATTGTGATCATGGCTGATCATCCACAATCAGTAACCCGTGCCTGTCTTCTCCCCATATCCCCATGCATCCACTATCTTTAAGAGCCCTATCAAGCTCTCTTTTGAAAGCATCCAGAGAACCAGCCTTCACATTCCTCTGAGAGAGAATTCCACAGACTCACCACTCTCTGTGAGAAAAAGTGTTTCCTCATCTCCGTTCTAAATGGCTTACCCCTTATTCTTAAACTGTGGCCCCTGGTTCTGGACTCCCCCAACGTCGGGAACATGTTTCCTGCCTCTAGCGTGTCCAAACCCGTAATAATTTTAGATGTTTCAATAATATATCCTCTCATCCTTCTAAATACCAGACTATACAAGCCAAGGTGATCCTTATTACAACATGGCGGTGGATTCACTTTGAAGGTGGCAAGAAATGTTGGAACCAGCTGGATCTCATGATTGTTAATCATTTTAACTCCCCTTCCCATTCCCATACTGTTGTTTCCATCCTGAATTCCATTGCAAACTAGACGTCTAACTGGAGGAATAGCGCTTCATATTCCACTTGCGTAGATTATAGGGAGAAGGCAGGCACGGGTTATTGATTGTGGATGATCAGCCATGATCACAATGAATGGCGATGCTAGCTCGAAGGGCCGAATGGCCTCCTCCTGCACCTATTTTCTATGTTTCTGTTTATCTCTATTACAATCTATCCCCTTCCACCATATCCCTTTCTCTAGCTTTACATTTGATTCCTCTACGATTTTGAAACCCTTTTTTCTCCTTTTCATTTCTAGCCTTTGTCATCAACTCCACCATCTGCCATTCACCCACCAACCCCTTGCCTGTATCCACCTATCACTTGCCCATGTGATTTTACTCATGCCCATCTCTCTCTTCCAGCTTTATCCCGCCTTCCACAATCAGTGTGAGGAACGGTCCCGACCGAATCCGCCTCGACCTACCTGATCTCCTGGTTGCCAAACACCTTAACTCCCCCTCCCATTCCCATGCTAGCCTTTCTGGCCTCGGTCTCCTCCGGTGAGTCCCAGTGCAAATTGGGGGAACGGCACCTCATATTTCGCTTGGGCAGCTTACACCCCAGCGATATGAATAATGACTTGTCTAACTTCAAGTAACCTTTGCTTTCCCTCTCCCTCCACCCCCATCCCTTCCCAGTTCTCCCACCTGTCTAACTGTCCCTCTGATTACATTTTATCCCTGTTTGTTTTGTTGTCACCTTCTCTGAGCTAACAATAGTCGATTCTACATTTCCCTTGAACTTCATATCTTTTGATCTCTTACACTTCCTTATCTCTGTAACTCTCTCTCCCCTGATACTCAGTCTGAAGAAGAGTCTCGATCCGATACGTCACCCATTCCTTCTATCCAGCGATGCTGCCTGTCCCGCTGTGTTTATCTCCGAAATGTTGCCTATCTGCTCCATTCACAGATGCTGCTGAGTTCCTTCAGCACTCTGTGTTTTGCTCTATTTCACTAAGTACTGTGTAAAAAGCCTCATTGTTGGTTAGCGTTGACCTGATCAATATTCATATCTCTGGGAAGGATAAAATCTAAAACAGCAAAACACTTTGCTTCTGTGAGTGGTATCCATTTATTGTGCCACAGTGTACTGTCCTAGAGGCATTATTCTACAGAATTGAGACTAATAGCCCTGTCCCACGGTGCGAGTTCATTCCACGAGCTCTCCCGAGTTTAAAAAAAAATCAAACTCGTGGTAAGCACGGAGAATGAACGTAGAGGGTACGTCGGAGCTTGGGGACGTCACTTAGCGGCTCGTAACGCTAACGGTAAGTACTCGGGAAGACTCTCTAACGGCAGGTACGCACGGGAAGACTCGGGAAGATTTTTCAACATGTTGAGAAATGTCCACGAGAGCCCCGAGTACCGACGAGCGGCCATTACCGTAAATCTCCGCGTTCGAATCAGGGCAAACTCGGGTGAACTCTTTGAATGAACTCGTACAGTGGGACAGGTCTTTAAAGCATCGCAATGGAACAGAATTAAAGTTGTTCCAGGACAAAGTGAATTAAAAATGCTGCTTTACATTGTAAGCACAAAATGCTGGAGTAACTCAGGGGGACAGGCAGCATCTCTGGATGGAAGGAATGGGTGACATTTTAGGGCCGAGCGTCTGAAGAAGGGCCTCAACCCGAAACGTCACCCAATCCTTCTCTCCAGAGATGCTGCCTGTCCCGCTGAGTTATTCCAGCTTTTGTGTCTAGACAGGTTGCGGCCTGTCTGTGAGCATCTGCACTGCTGGAGTGGGCTCCTTAAAATGATGAGTTAATGTTCCATACCCATAATTGAACAAAAGGATTATTTCAAACATTGAATTATATAATTTGCACATAAGTGTACCCAGAGGTTTGTATAGGTTTCTAGTGATTGAATAAAATGCTAACGTCTCTTCTGCAATCTCTATGCAATGATAGAAAAAGTAACTGTGCTTATTTTATAGGTGCCAATACCGGCAAGAGAGATATTGTCTTCGTATTCGATGGGTCGGACAATGCGAGATTAGCATTTTCTGCGTTGCGCTCCTTCATTTCTGCAACGGTGGATAAAATGGTTGTCGGGATTGACGAAGTCCGTGTTGGCGTGGTACAGTATAGCGATGATGCCAGAGTAGAATTCCTCTTAAATGCGCACTCCACGAAGCGCGAAGTTGTAAATGCAATCAACAACCTGCAACATAAAGGCGGGCGTGAGATTAGAATTGGCGAGGTGTTAAACTATGTCAAAAGCAACGTTTTCACCAGGGCTGGTGGGAGCAGAATCGACGAGGGCGTGCCTCAGTTCCTGGTGCTACTCACGGCTGGTAAATCAGCTGATCCAGTTGCACGGGCATCACTGGCACTGAAGGAAGCTGGTGTGGCAACTATCGGCATTGGATCCAGTGACGCAGATGACGAAGATCTCCGACATATTTCGCTATCTCCCAAGTACATTTACAAGATCGCGGACCTGCGGAGAGTGATGAGCTTACAACAGCAAATATTTGAACCGTTGACTAAACTGAATGCGGTGACGATACGTCAGGTCTACCAGCAGCATCCAGTGGAAAGTAAGGAAGACAGAAGTTTTTTCAAACCGTTGAATATAAGAATTGGGATGTCACGGTGTTGTTATACGAAAGATTGGTCAGGTGGCACTTGGAATATTTTGCCCAGCTCCGATTGCCACAAGCATCTAGGAGGAAGGATGTAGCAGGATACATGTAACAGCATAGAAACATAGAAACATAGAAAATAGGTGCAGGAGTAGGCCATTCGGCCCTTCGAGCCTGCACCGCCATTCAATATGATCATGGCTGATCATCCAACTCAGTATCCCGTACCTGCCTTCTCTCCATACCCCCTGATCCCTTTAGCCACAAGGGCCACATCTATCTCCCTCTTAAATATAGCCAATGAACTGGCCTCAACTACCTTCTGTGGCAGAGAGTTCCAGAGATTCACCACTCTCTGTATGAAAAATGTTTTTCTCATCTCGGTCCTAAAGGATTTCCCCTTTATCCTTAAACTGTGACCCCTTGTCCTGGACTTCCCAACATCGGGAACAATCTTCCTGCATCTAGCCTGTCCAACCCCTTAAGAATTTTGTAAGTTTCTATAAGATCCCCCCTCAATCTCCTAAATTCTAGCGAGTACAAGCCGAGTCTATCCAGTCTTTCTTCATATGAAAGTCCTGACATCCCAGGAATCAGTCTGGTGAACCTTCTCTGCACTCCCTCTATGACAAGAATGTCTTTCCTCAGATTTGGAGACCAAAACTGTACGCAATACTCCAGGTGTGGTCTCACCAAGACCCTGTACAACTGCAGTAGAACCTCCCTGCTCCTATACTCAAATCCTTTTGCATGTGGCTTAAGGAACTACTGTGGGGGAGGGACGGAGAAAGAGGGAAAGCAAGGGTTACTTGAAGTTAGAGAAATCAATATTCCTACCCCTGGTTGACACAAAATGCTGGAGTAAGTCAGCGGGATAGGGCAGCATCTCTGGAGAGAAGGAATGGGTGACGTTTCGGGTCAAGACCCTTCTTCAAACCAATGTCAGGGTAGAGGGAGGAATGTAGATAAGGTCGTGTAAGGTGTGAAATCAGGACAGAGGCAATGGAGATCAAGGAAAATGTAGAATAAATCATTGTTAGCTGGGAGAAGGCAACAACAAAGCAAGCAGAGAAAAAATGTAGTCGGAGACAGTAAGACTGGTCGGAGAACTGGGAAGGGGGAGGGATGGAGAAGGAGGGATGGAGAGAGAGGGAAAGCAAGGGTTACTTGATGCACCATTGAGTTGTAAGCTGCCCAAGGTAGACAAAATGCTGGAGTACCTCAGCGGGACAGGTGGCATCTCTGGAGAGAAGGAATGGGTGACTTATCAGGTCGAGACCCTTCTTCAGACTGAGATTCAGTGGAAGAGGAAATTTAGAGATAAGGAAGTGTAAGGTGCGAGAATGAGACATCAAAGAGCGTGGAGATCAAGGGAAATGTAGAATAGATCATTGTTAGCTCGGAGAAGATGACAATGAAACAAACAGATAAAATGGAATCATGGATGGTCTGACAGGTCGGTGAACTGTGGAAGGAGGAGGGATGGAGAGAAAGGGAAAGCAAGGGTTACTTGAAGTTAGAGAAGTCAATAAACTGCCCAAGCAAAATATGAGGTGCTGTTCCTTTAGTCAGAGAGTGGTGAATCGGTGGAATTAATTGCCACAGAATACCGTGGAGACCAAATCAATGGATATTTTGAAGGCAGAGATCAAGGGAATGTAGAATAGATATGTAGATGTAGATAATGTAGATTGATGTAGATAGATTCTTGATTAGTATGGGTGTCCGGGGTTAGGGGAGAAGGCAGGAGAATGCGGGGAGTTAAGCGGGGAAGATACTGCAGATCAGCCATGTTTGAATGGCGGAGTAAACTTGATGGGGTGATTGGCCTAATTCTGCTCCTATCACATATGAAAATGCTATGGGATGCACATATAAGTGTTCATTTTTGTATCTCTGTTCATCTATATTTCTGTTTATAAAATTGTTTAGCACTTATTTATTATTTGAGCTTGTCCGTGCTAACATAGAAACATAGAAACATAGAAAATAGGTGCAGGAGTAGGCCATTCGGCCCTTCGAGCCTGCACCGCCATTCGATATGATCATGGCTGATCATCCAACTCAGTATCCCATCCCTGCCTTCTCTCCATACCCCCTGATCCCTTTAGCCACAAGGGCCACATCTAACTCCCTCTTAAATATAGCCAATGAACTGGCCTCAACTACCTTCTGTGGCAGAGAATTCCACAGATTCACCACTCTCTGTGTAAAAAATGATTTTCTCATCTCGGTCCTAAAAGACTTCCCTCTTATCCTTAAACCGTGACCCCTAGTTCTGGACTTCCCCAACATCGGGAATAATCTTCCTGCATCTAGCCTGTCCAACCCCTTAAAAATGTTGTAAGTTTCTATAAGATCCCCTCTCAATTTTCTAAATTCTAGCGAGTACAAGCTGAGTCTATCCAATCTTTCTTCATATGAAAGTCCTGCCATCCCAGGAATCAGTCTGGTGAACCTTTTCTGTACTCCCTCTATGGCAAGAATGTCTTTCCTCAGATTAGGAGACCAAAACTGTATGCAATACTCCAGGTGTGATCTCACCAAGACCCTGTACAACTGCAGTAGAACCTCCCTGCTCTTATACTCAAATCCTTTTGCTATGAATGCTAACATACCATTTGCTTTCTTCACTGCCTGCTGCACCTGAGAGGTGCCCTGAGAGCTCGTGTGATTTCCAAGATTTGTCCCTGGATATTGTGGATCTCCTGAAAATGTTGATACAACTTCATGAAACCTTGAAAACGTTGATAACACACAGAAAACCTTGCAAATTTCACAAAAATGCCAATTACCGATTGAGAAACGGTCTTGAGAATATACCTTTTGCTCTATACACTTGTTTGACATTCCTGGAAAATAAAATTAAAAATATATGTGATTATAAGTGTAGTATGTGTTGAGAGTAAAACTATGCTCAATATTCTGGTATTGTCCATTGCCAGCCAATTAATTGGTATTGTTGTTTTGCAGCTTCTAGTGGTGACAAGAAAGACATTGTGTTTTTAATCGATGGGTCTAGCAATGTTGGGCCTCATGATTTTGCCTACATTCGTGATTTTATCCAGAACATAATTAATAATCTTGATATTGGAACCAACGCAGTTCGTGTTGGTCTGGCACAATATAGCAACAATGGGAAAACTGAGTTCCTCTTGAAACTACACACAAAGAAAGAAACCCTTCAAAATGCCATACGGCGAATTAGACCAAAAGGAGGTGACCCTCTGAACATGGGGATAGGTTTGGACTTTGTCATGAAAAATCATTTCACCAGACAGGCTGGAGGTAGAAAGGACGAAGGAGTTCCCCAGTATCTGATCATCATCAACGGAGGAAAATCCAGAGACAATATTCAACGTTACTTAGGGCCATTAAAAAATTCAGGAATTCATGTTTTTGGCATAGGCGCAAAGAATGCGGATGCTAGTCAACTCCGACGAATTACAACAGTTAATTATGGTACCTTCATGGTCAATAACTTTCAGGAACTTAAAAGTGTAGAAGAGATTTTGAAGGAACACTTGCAATTGGAAGATCCCAATACATATGAAACGCCAGAACCACCCACTGAAAGTGAGTATCTCAGGCTAGGAGTGAATGTTGTTAGTAGCGGTGGGCTTCATTTCTTTGCTTTTTCAACAAAAGCATTAATAAGGTATAACAGGGTTAACACCTATGTTGAATTAGCAAGATCTGACGGTGATGTGCTATTTACATGCTTGTACGATAAAATGTGAATTCCAGACTACAGTACATATAATCACCCTGCATTATTAAAAAGGGAATGTTTTCCATTTAGATAACATTGAATAATTTGGTTTGAGGGCTATGGTATTTTAATAATTTTGTGCCTACACTTTCAAAACTATTTGTGACATTTGAGTTAAAATGTTAAAAGCTAAATTTAATTTGCTTCCAACAAAACATAACTGACCACACATTTCATTAAAGATTTTTATTTTAGAGAAAATGTTGTTAATTTGTATCATCTAGGGAAATCGATTTCAAATAATCTGCAAAGATTAGCAGACATCACTGTTTTGTTTCTTGGGGTATTTTCACTCCTCTGATGTTTATGACTAACCTTGATTTAGTTGCAGCCAACATATTATTTCTTGCTGTCTTCCATCCGATACTCACATTCATTGCTATTCAAAGCTCTCTGAGGCCTTTTAAATAGCCTATGCACTTAACTTGATAGAATTGAAAGGTAGGAACATTTTAAAAGAAATGTTGAACTGTGGTAAATAGTGGGCAAAACTATTTCCAGGAAAATGGGCAGACTGGAAGATCGATGTTCTTTGTTTTTATATATCATTCATGGTGAGATGACTGTCTGTCAGCCAAGAGCCACAGCAGTTGGTGTTTGAAGTCTAAACTTGAGAAGGGAGAGATGGTCCATCATGGTTTTACTCATTGTCCAATAACTCCAGAAGGGGCAGCACCAGCAACAGAATTATTGAGGATGGATTATACTTTGCAGTGGTACTTCATGACGTGGCTGCCTCACGGCAGCGTAAGGTGATAAGGAATAGGAGTAGAACTAGGCGATTTGGCCCATCACGTCTACTCCGCCATTCAATCATGGCTAATCTATCTCTCCCTCCAAACCCCATTCTTCTGCCTTCTCCCCATAACCCCAGATACCCGTACTAATCAAGAATCTATCTATCTCTGCCTTAAACATATCCACTGACTTGGCCTTCACAGCCTTCTGTGGCAAAGAATTCCACAGATTCACCACTCTCTGACTAAAGAAGTTTCTCCTCATCTCCTTGCTAAAAGAACTTCCTTTAATTCTGAAGCTATGACCTCCAGTGCTGGACTCTCCCACCAGTGGAAACATCTTCTCCACATCCACTCTATCAAAGCCTTTCACTGTTATGTATGTTTCAATGAGATCTCCACTCATTCACGCAATCCGGGCTCCTACGTGAATGAAAAGATGCGCATTTATGCGTGATAGTAAAGAGAACCTCGTGCATCAGATACCCACATCCCCAGCATCATAACACAACATCCACAGATAATAGGTGATACCGTATAGGAAGGGAAGGTGGTAAAACAGCAAATATGGTTTGAAATTCTATTATGAATATTGATAAAGATTGATGTTTTTTCTAATTTCATTCTCTTTCATTTGCTTTTCAAGATTTCAATCAGAATAAAGCTGACATTGTATTCATTCTGGATGGCTCCATTAACATTGGAAGGCAAAACTTCCCGCGCCTCACGGAGTTTGTTTCCAGCATAGTTGACGCTATCTTTCTTGATGACGGTTCTCTCCAGGTGGGAGTAGTCCAATACAATTCTGATGCCAACAACGAATTCTACCTCAATTCTTACCTGACAAGGGACAATGTTCTCAAGGCTATTGAGGGTATAGTGTACAAGGGAGGCACAACCTTGAACACAGGGGCAGCCTTGCGCTTTGTTAAGAACAATCAATTCAGCAAGTCGGCGGGGAGCAGGAGTGAAGAAGGAGTTCCGCAAATCACTTTCCTATTAATTGGCGGCAAGTCCAGCGACAATGCCGTGGCTGCGGCAATGGAGCTGAAAACTGCGGGATTCAAGATTATCACCATTGGCGTGCAGGACGCGGACGTAACTGAAATTACCCAAATCGCAAGTGAACCAGCCGTGGTCTTCAGAGTGTCAGATATGAACACGCTCTCTGAACTGACCGAGCAAGTCTTATTAGCCACGACCGATATCATTGCTGGCGAAGGTCAACTCTGCCCACTATTAAATGACGTTGCAAGAAGTAAGAACAAATTAATCACTTTCCTGCAACATATAAACTGTTCACATGCTCCAAGCATGAGTTATTAAGTGCTTTATTTTAGTTCTCTGAGTCAAATATCGTCACCAACTGGGAGAAGGGGTATAATTAAAAGGCAGTCTCCAATTGGCATTCCATGCAAGCAGAGTTGCTGTTTTACAGCACCGGAGACCCAGGTTCGATCCCGACTACGGGTGCTGTCTGTACGGAGTTTGTACAGTAGGTTCTCCCCGTGACCCACGTGGGTTTTCTCCGAGATCTTCGATTTCCTCCCACACTCCAAAGACATACAGGTTTGTAGGTTAATTGGCTTGGTATAAGTGTAAATTGTCCCTCTTGTAGTAGTGTAGGAGAGTGTTAGTGTGCGGGGATCGCTGGTTGGTGCGGACTAGGCGGGCCAAAGGACTTGTTTCCGTGCTGTATCTCTAAACTAAACTAAACTAAACTAAACTAATGCAGATGCTGGATTCTCATTTTGATCCTTGCCTTTGGTGCAATTCACAAGCTATCAACTATGCAAAAAAAACTATTCTTAGTTCAAGTTCCCCATGTGGAGCTGGCTGAGTTCACACACAAGCTGGGAAGGGTACAAAGAAGATTTACAAGGATGTTGCCAGGACTCAATAGACAATAGACAATAGATGCAGGAGTAGGCCATTCGGCCCTTCGAGCCAGCACCGCAATTCAATGTGATAATGGCTGATCATCTCCAATTAGTACCCCTTCCTGCCTTCTCCCCATATCCCCTGACTCCGCTATCTTTAAGAGCCATATCCAGCTCTCTCTTGAAAGAATCCAGAGAACCGGCCTCTGAGGCAGAGAATTCCACAGACTCACAACTCTCTGTGAGTAAAAGTGTTTCCTAATGGCTTACCCCTTATTCTTAAACTGTGGCTTCTGGTTCTGGACTCCCCCAACATCAGGCACATGTTTCCTGCCTCTAGCGTGTCCAATCCCTTAATAATCTTATATGTTTCAATAAGATCCACTCTCATCCTTCTAAACACCAGAGTTTACACACCCAGCTGCTCCATTCTCTCAGCATATGACACTTCCCGCCATCCCGGAAATTAACCTTGTAAACCTACGCTGCACTCCCTCAATAGCAAGAATGCCCTTCCTCAAGTTAGGGGACCAAAACTGCACACAATACTCCAGGTGTGGTCTCACTAGGGCCCTGTACAACTGCAGAAGGACCTCTTTGCTCCTATACTCATCTCCTCTTGTTATAAAGGCCAACATGCCATACGCTTTCTTCACTACCTGCTGTACCTGAATGCTTGATGGCCTGAGCTATAGGGAGAGGTTAAGTAGGCTGAGACTCTATTCTTTGGAGCATTGGAGGATGAGGGGTGATCTTATTGAGGTGTATAAAATCATTAGAGGAATAGATAGGGTAGATGCACAGTATCTTGCCCAGAGTGGGTGAATCGACAACTAGAGTTCATATGTTTAAGGTGGAGGGGAAAGATTTAACAGGAATCTAAGGGGTAACATTTTCAAATAAAGGCTGGTGAGTGTATGGAACAAGCTGCCAGACAATGTAGTTGAGGCAGGGACTATCCCAATGTTTAAGAAACAGTTGGATAGGTACATGGATAGGACAGGTTTGGAAGGATATGGGCCAAATGCAGGCAAGTGGAACTAATGTAGCTGGCCAGTGTGGGCAAGTTGGGCTGAAGGGCATGTTTCCACACTGTATCACTCTATGATTCTATGACTCTAATCATAGAGATAGGGCTCTGTCTCTGCAAAGGAAAGAGAATTGGGAGAACTCATACAAACTCATGAGAGTCTTCTTTGCACCAATAAAAACTCAGCTTTGCCAGTCTAAGCAATCTAACCTAATTCTTCTACGAACACAATGCTGGGACCCTGTGTGGTTGTTAGCGGACTATAGACATGCTAAATGGATGTGCTAAGGCCATGTGATATGGCATATATAGTGTGATCAAATACTCATTCACCTTGATGAAAAAGTGGAAAAGTTGTGTAATACTGAAAAGAGTAAAAGTTGCTGATGTTCAAAGTAAACTGGACATCCTTAGACATGAATCTGTAATGTTGGAGTTTGATAGAGTATATAAAATTATGACAGGCAAAGATAGAGTGGACAGTCACAACCTTTGTTCCAGGGTGGAAAATATCAATAGCTCGGGGACATAGTTTTAAGGTGAGAGAGGCAAAATGAAAAGTAGATGTGCAGGGCCAGTTTTTTGCACAGAGGATGGCGGGTGCCTGGAATGTGCTGCCATGTGTATTGCAAATGCAAACACAATATGGATGTTTTAAAATGCTTTTTGATCGGCACGTGGGTAAGCAGGGAATGGAATGATATACAGATGATCACGTGCAAGGTGAGGAGATTAATTTCATTTGGCATCAGACTGTGGGCCGAGGAGGCTGTTTCCATAATGTATTTTACTATGAATCTCTGAATGCTAACACAGGAACAGCAAACATTAAAGAAGCCAACTGCATTGCACCTTGGATACTATGGTCAGCTCTGGTCTCCCAATGCTTGCAGTGGAGGGACTAGCAAATTTCACCAGTCTGCTTCTTAGAGTGGCAGAATGGGCAGTGCTCTTTGGAGTTCAATAAAATACAAAGCAACCTCCTTGGAAAATATAAAATGGTATTGAGCTGCTCCATGATTATAAACTGGAATAACATTTCCTTTGCTTATGGCTTTTTGTATATTTATTATGGTATAAAACGATACTGAAATATATGTTAGGATCGGCCAGATTTGGTATTTTACGAAATGGCGCTGAGATGAGTTTGCTGGAAATGGCAATTATTTTACCTTTTTTTCTGCTGTGATGCTCATTGTAAAATAACAGATCTTTAGTTTAAATAAATATATTTAGCAACTTCTCATTAGAGAGGGGATTTCAAGCCATTTCGCTGCAAAAAAAAGTCTCCATGTGTAAAACTGTAACTATA
This sequence comes from Amblyraja radiata, assembly GCF_010909765.2. NCBI lineage: Eukaryota > Metazoa > Chordata > Chondrichthyes > Rajiformes > Rajidae > Amblyraja > Amblyraja radiata. The sequence goes on from NC_045962.1 coordinate 7,080,295, forward strand.
GAACAAATTTGACTTATCTGATGTAGCATGCAAGAATAAGCTTTTCTCTGTACCTCGGTTACACATGACGATAAACTAAACTAAACTAAACTAAACTGAGCTAAACTAAATTAAGCTAAAGTATCTGATCTGATGTAACATGCAAGACAAAGCCTTTTGCTGTACCTCGATACACGTGGCAACAGTAATGCCCCTGTCCCACTTAGGAAACCTGAACGGAAACCTCTGGAGACTTTGCGCCCCACCCAAGGTTTCCGTGCGGTTTCCGGAGGTCGCAGGTGGTTGCCGGAGGTTGCAGGTAGTGGAAGCAGGTAGGGAGACTGACAAAAACCTCCGGGAACCTCCGGGAACCGCACGGAAACCTTGGGAGGGGCGCAAAGTCTCCAGAGGTTTCCGTTCAGGTTTCCTAAGTGGGACAGGGGCATAATGAGCCTGGACTCACAACCAGCCCTCACCCCCGGCCCCAGTGTGAGGCAGAGAGGAGGGGGTTTTGTGACGTCACGTTGGTGGTGGGAGGGGGAGGGGGGGTGGGGGGTGAAATTCCTATGGTGACTGGTTCCTATCTCCTTCAGAACTTCCACACAACTGAGGGGTGCATGTGAATGAACAGCTTACTTGTCCAGTTATTGTGGTGGGCAGATGAGCTGATATGATGCATTCGGTGGTACGGAGTGCAGCCACAATTTTAATGTGCTACCCCTCCTATTTAGGCATTGTTAACTCAATATAAAATAGTATCTCCCCACCCCCTCCCCTCCTCCCACAGGTTGCAACATTGATGTTGTATTTGGCTTTGACATCAACACACGCGATGCGTTCGGATTGGAGCCAGGATTCAGGACCAAAGTGAAGGATACTCTGTATAGGATTTCGCAGCTGCATCCCATAAGCTGCACCGGAACTCAGTCCCCCATTCTCAGAATGGGATTCTCAGCTTTCGGGGAAGATGGACAAATTCGTAGCATGAACTTGGTGGAGTATCAATCCGAAATTATGACTGAATTCGACAAATTAGCAGCTAATGGTCCTTATGTCTTTGGAACAAGCGCCTTAAATGCATACAAGAGAATTTTCCAGTCTGCCAGATCTGGTGCAGTAAAGGTAAGGCCTTTTGATTTTAGGTTTTCCTTTTGAGCTTTCACTTGAAAGTAACTATATAGAGCATAATTTTCACCACGTGGGTATGTACGTAGCTTCAGTAAATGGTGACACGGTCAAAGAAGTATTACTCACAATGCTGTCTATTGGAGATAGATGGAAAATGCTGGAGTAACCCAGTGGGACAGGCATCTTCTCTCTGCACAGAAAGAATTTTTGTAGTTTCAGGTCGATACCCTTCTTCATGCTGCCTGGCTCGCTGAGTAATTCCAGCATTTTGTGTCTATCTTCGGTGTAAAGCAGCATCTGCAGTTCCGTCCTACACATGCAGGAGCGGATTGTGTGGCCCCGTGAATGTTATTGATTTTACCTATGATGCCCTCTTGCAAAATCATGACATAGATTTCAAACCAATCATGGCTTCTCATGTAGAAAAGAACAATTTGCAATAAAGCATGGATCTATATCCATGCAAATATCAAGACCTTAAAGAAGCAATTTTGTTTTTCTCTAAAATTATCACCAGATGATGTTTAAACTCTTCACACCTAAACCGAGTCAGCCATTGACTGTAGAGGATTTTGGGGACTCAGAACCAACATTCAGACAACTTTGACTGTTTTGTTCTCCAAGCCCCCTATCTCTGGGAACAGATACCATTCAATTTCCTGGCAATAAGCATTTATATGGAGCTGCAATGGATACAAAGATTAACTGCTCTCAACACATTGCTGAAATTAGTTCTGCCTAAGAATGTTGCCCATTATTTAATTCATATTTAATTCAGTTTTATCTCTTGGGAAAGCAACATTCATTTCTGTTTTGTGGGACAAAGTTAACTTGCATTTATAGAGTCAAGGAGTTACACAGCACATGAACAGGCCCTTTCCTCAACTCTTCCATACCAACCAAGGTTCCTTCCTGATCTAGTCGCATTTGTCCATGTTTGGCTATATTTCTCTAAACCTGTCCTATCCACGAATTGTCCAAATATTTTCTAAACATTGTCGGGCAGCTTGTTCCATATATCCACTACCCTCATTGTGAAAACTCACCCTTCTTACTTTAAACCAAAGATCATAGAGCAAGATGATTCACTCCACGAAATAGCCGTAGTAGGTGATGGGTAATCTTCAGCGCCATTTCCGTAATCGGCTTCTGTCATGGCGTCCTCATCTACGCGCGGGCAGACGGACAAAAGCAATGATCACAGAGTGACATTTTGGGACGAGACCCTTCTTCAGACTGAGTCTGGGAAAGAGGAACAAGAGATATAGACAGTACTAAGGACAAATGAATGGAAGGTATGCCTATATCTCCCTTTTCCCTTTCACTTGACTGCCAGTCTGAAGAAGACCAGTCAACCCAAAATATCACATATTCCTTTTATCCAGAGATGCTGCCTGATCCGCTGATTTACTCCAGCGTTTTGTGTCTGTCTTCGGTTTAAACCAAAGATCATAGACTGCTCTATGACCTTTGGTAGAAACCAGCATCTGCAGTCCTCCCTCTCCAAGGTATGTGCCGTTTTCGTGTGTATTAGCGTGTGTCCAGTCAGATTAACAATCACGCAAGTTTCCACACACACACTTACTTCAGCAAATAGCGACCAAGGCACTACTGACAGTGATGGGGGAAATGGATGAGGGTTTACTGCATTTTAAAAGAATATTTAAAACAACATTTAAAACATTAAAAAACACACAAACTGTTCCCCCGCAATGCTGATTACACTGCGAGAGGCATAACTGAAGTTGGGTCGGGTTTACTGAAATGGCGGTAGATACGCTCCGTTGCGTACTACACATCCGCTCTAGTATCTCTGCTTTAAACCTATTCCCACTAGTGTTAGACTCGCCTAGCCTTGGAAAATAGACAGTGATTATACACCTTATCTATCTTGTTCATAAATCCTCAGCTTCCTTTACTCTGGTGAAAACACCTCAGTTATGAAGCCTTTCCTTAAAACTCATCCCTCCAGTCCCCAGAAACAAACTTATGAATCTTTCCCGCATCCTCTCTGGCTTAATCACATCCTTATTATAGGAAGGTTCCCAGAGCTGCACGCAATATTCCAGATGCAGCATCACCAATATCTTGTGCAGCTGTGGCTTTGCAATGCCTGGACCCATGCTTTCCATCCATCTTGTTTGCCACCTTCTCTAATTTGTAAACTATCTATTTTTTAACTCAGAGCGTCCTCTGATTTGTGTGATCAAGGGCATTATCCCCATATATATTGATTTATGGTTTTTGGAAATACAAATGAAATCACATTTAACAAGCATAAAACCAATTAGACACAGGATGGTTCAATAAAATGTAAAGTTTTGTTTTTAGCATTGTAGAGCTATTGAGCTGTAGACCTTGGAAACAGGCGCTTTGGACCACCTTAATGTGGTGACCAATTTGCCTGCATTTGGTCCATATCCCTCGAGACCATGTATGCCCTCAAATTTTAGAATCCTCTACCCTGGGGAAAAGACTGAGCATTCACGTTATCCATGTCCCTCATATTATTTTCTTCCCTTTTCAAGATTATTATCCATTTCACTGACGGCATTGATGAAGACTTTGCTTCATTAAAAAGACAGGCTGAGACGTTACGACAAGAAGGTATAATACTTTATTTCTTATTCAAAAGTTTATTTTTCAAAGGGGGGGGGGGGCACAAATAAAACACGGCTTAATTGGCTCTTTTCTGCTTCAGAAGAAACATAATCTCAATTTTGTCTGCAGAGTTTGAATGCTAACAGTACAGTAAGTGGTTTCATCTACATATGTAGATATGTAATCTACATACTAATTAGAATTTAGATTAGTACCAATCTAACCACAGAATTGGTTAAGGGCTGGGGCAGCTAGCTAAAGGGACAAATTGCTGCCATCACCTACATTAAGCGCATGGACATTTATTTCTCCATAGCTTGCCATGGAAACCTCTAGCTTCACAGTTTGGTTATTTGACTACTTATGAGAGAAAATCTGAAATAAATGATTGCTCCCTTTAAAACAGTAATATCAGTCACCCAACTTAATGGCGGATCGCAGAACCATGAGCACTTCAACCTTAGTCAGTTTTAGGTTATCTCAATAGACAATAGGCAATAGACAATATGTGCAGGAGTAGGCCATTCAGCCCTTCGAGCCAGCACCACAATTCATGTGCTCATGGCTGATCATCCCCAATCAGTACCCCGTTCCTGCCTTCACCCCATATCCCCTGGCTCCGCTATTTTTAAGAGCCCTATCCAGCTCTCTCTTGATACTATCCGGAGACTGTCAACGGTTTGAAAATATGAAAACGATTGTGTTTGGCTTGACATCAAACCCAAATGAACTTTTATTCTTGTTATCCCTTGTGTCTAACAGATAGCGTGCATGCACTGATACTGGTGTCTTTGGAAAAAGTGACTGGGTCTGCCGACGTTTCATTGTTGGAATTTGGACGTGGATTTAGATACAGGAGACCGCTTTCTATCACCCATCATGATTTAGAATATGAACTGGGAGAAGAAATTGTAAGATCAACTTCTTGTTGCAAATATTACGCAAGGTGTTTTTGTACTTCCAAAGTTTTACGGACCAATTATATGATGTTTTAACAGGACAACATTGCAGAGAGAGTGTGCTGTAACATCCAATGTAAGTGTGCTGGCCGACCAGGCGACAAGGGTCCTCAAGGTCCACGTGGGCAGAAGGTAAGTTTAAATGATCTCACATATCTCAACATTTACTTTAGTTTAGGGATATAGCATGGAAACAGGTCCTTCGGCCCACCGAATCCGTGCCAACCAGCAATCCCCCCGCACACTAACACTAGCCTACACACAGTAGGGCCAATTTACATTTATACCAATCTAATTAACCTAAAAAACCTGTGAGTCTTTAGAGTGTGGGAGGAAACAGAAGATCTTGGAGAAAACCCACGCGGTCAAGGGGAGAATGTATATACAGCACCCGTAGTCGGGATGGAACCCGGGTCTCTACCGCTGAGCCACTGTGCCGCCCTAACAATCTTCAATAGTCTCTGTGTACATCAATGCTGTTGACGGTTCTGCCATGACCTGGACACTTTTCACTTGCATTTTACATTTCGCAATGCTATAACTCACACTTGCCTGGATTAAGGCCATTTGCTATTGTTGAGCCCATATTTGTAACCGTTCCACATCCAGCTGTATGTAATACTAATATACAAGGGAAGTTTGAGGTTAATATGCAGGAGGTGTCAGGGCTCTTGAAGAGCATTAAAGTAGATAAATCCCCAAAATGTGATGGAATCTATCCCAAGTTATTGAGAGAGGAGATTGGGGAAGCCTTGTCAAAGATCTTTGCCTCTTCTCTAGCTACAGGCAAAGTACCGGAGGACTGGGAAGTAGCTAAGGTTGTTCCTTTATTTAGGAAGTGAAGTAGGGAGAATCCACTGAATTTTAGGCTGGTGAGCCTCACGTCAATGGCACGGAAACGATCGGAGAGGATTTTTTTGTGAAGGATTTACTCCCATTTAGAAGAGAATGATTTATTTAGTGACAGTCAGCATGGCAGGATGTGCTTTAGTAACTTGACTAAGTGTTTTGAGGAGGGTAGGGCAATGGATGTTGTCTACCCATAAGGCATTCGATAAAGTCTCCCATGGTAGGCTGATCCAGAAGATTAAGATGTACGGGATTAACAGTGACTTGGTCATAGGATTCAGAACTGGCTGACTGATAGAAGACAGAAGTTTGTGGTGGAAGGACAATATTCAGGATGGAGGTCGATGACCAGTGGAGTTCTGCAGGAATCTGTGCTGGACCTGCTGCTGTTTGTGATCTTTGATAAATGCCCGAAACATAAAAGTGGATGGGTTGGTGAATTTGCAGATAGCTCCAAGATTGGAATTTGCAGATAGCACCAAAGGACTGCCTAAGCTATGAGGGTAGATAAATGGCCCAGGGCCTGATCAGATATATATCTGAGGACACTGTAGAAAGCTAGAGAATAAATTACAGCGCCCTGGCTGGGATACATAGACGCGGATTATTAGACACGGGTGAGGTGCCCGAAGATAAGAGGGTGGCAAAGGTTGCGCCTCTATTTAAGAAGGGATGCAAAGAAAATCCTGGGAACTATAGACCAGTGAGCCCTAACATCTGTGATAGGCAGGTTACTGGAGTGGATGTTGAGGGATAAGATATATTTAAGAAAGAACTGCAGATGCTGGAAAAATCAAAGTTAGACAAAAATGATGGAGAAACAGAGGGTGAGGCAGTTTCTATGGAGAGAAGGAATAGGCAACGTTTCGGGTCGAGACCCTTCTTCAGACTGATGTCGGGAGATGGGAAAAATAAATGAAGAGGTGGAGACAGTAGGCTTGTGGGAGAGCTGGCAAGGGGAGGGGAAGGAGGGAGAAAGCAAGGACTACCTGAAATTGGAGAAGTCAATGTTCATACTACTGGGGTGGAAACTACCCAAGCAAATATGAGGTGCTGCTCCTCCAATTTGCGCTGGGCTTCACTTTGGCCATGGAAGAGGCCCAGGACAGAAACTGAGCGGAGGTGTTGGGCGAAGCGACCGCCAAGCCTGCGCTTGATCTCACCGATGTAGAGAAGTTGACACCTAGAAAATCGGATGCAATAGATGAGGTTGGAGGCGGTGCAGGTGAACCTCTGCCTCGCCTGGAATGACTGCTTGGGTCCTTGGATAGAGTCGAGGGGGGAGGTAAAGCGACAAGTGTAGCATTTCCTGCGGTTGCAAGGGAAAGTACCAGCGGACGTGGTGGTTTGGGTGGGAAGGGACGAATTGATAAGATATAAATGCTTTTGGATAGACAGGGGCTGATAAGGGATAGTCAGGATAGTTTTATACGTGGGAGTGTGTCTTGTATGTAAGAATTGAATTGTTCCATTTAAGGACATGTGTAAGAAGGAACTGCAGATGTTAGCTTACATGGAAGATAGACAAAAAATGGTGGATTAACTCACTGAGTCAGGCAGCATCTCTGCAGACTCTTGACTCATGTCTTGATTTTTGAGTTTTTTGAAGCTGTAACCAAAATGTTGGTGAGGGCAAAGCTGTCGACGTTGTCTATATGGACCTTAGCAAAGATAAAGTTCCACACGATAGGCTGCTCTGGAAGGGCTTCAGGCAGAGCTGGCCGACTGGATAGAGAATTAGCTTCATGGATGAAAGCAGAGGGGAATAGTGGAGACTTGTCGGACTAGTGGTGTGCCTCAGGAATCAGCGATGGGCCCATTGCTGTTTGTGGTTTATATCTACGATTTGGATGAGAATGTACAAGGCATGATTAGTACGATGACACTCAAGTGGGTGATAGTGACACTCAAGTGGGTGGTATCAGAGATAGTGAAGATGGTTATCAAAAATTATAACTGGGCAGGTGGACTGAGAAATGGCTAATGAAGTTTAATGCATATAAGTGAGAGGTGTTGCATTTTGGGATGTCTAACAAGGGTAGGACCTTCACAGTGAATGGCAGTGTCCTGGAGGTTGTTGTATTGCAGATGGATCTAGGAGTGCAGGTACATTGTTTCTTGGAAGTGGCAGGAGGTAGATAGGGTGGTCAAGAAGGCTTTTGGCACATTGGCCTTCATTAGCCTGGGTACTGAGCATTGAAGTTGGAATGTTATGTTGCAGTCGTACAAGACTTTGGTGAGGCTGCATTTAGAGTATTGTGTTCATTTTTTGTCACCTTGCTTTAGTAAGGTTGTTGTTGAGCCGGAAAAGCTGCAGGGAAGATTTATGAGGATGTCGCCAGGTCTTGAGGGCCTGAACTATAGAGAGAGGCTGGGCAGGCTCGGACTTCGTTCCATGGAGTGCATGAGGCAGAAGGGTGATCTTGTAGAGATATATAAGATCTTGAGGGGAATAGATATGGTGAATCTAAATTGGCCTTTACCCAGGGTGGGGGAATGAAGAACCACTTAGGTTTAAGGTGAAAAGGGAAAAGATTTAACATGAACCTGACGAGAAACCTTTCACACATTTGGATATATGGAACAAGCTAATTGAGGCAGTATAATGAGAGAGAATCGTACATGATTGAAAGTTAGTATCAGTAAACAAATAACGATTCTGTTCAGACAAGCATTAAGTTTTCTTTCCACAGATGCTGCCTGACCTGCTGTGTGCTTCCATTGCTTTCTGTTTTTATTTTGTATTTACAACTCCTGCGGTTTTGGTTTTCAATCAAGAATTAGTCTTTCACATGAATTTTCTCTCTCTTCCCCAGGGTTCACCAGGACCCAAAGGTATCGTCGGTCATCCAGGCTATGAAGGTGGAGTTGTAAGTAAAATGTGTCATCTGTACATCATCAATATTAAAAGTGCTTTTGATTTCTTTTTTTTTAAATTAGTCTGACATCAAGCTATGCAAACCTGTATCTGTTCAGTTTTGTTTAGAAAGCACTGATCTCATTTTTGATAACCACATCCCCACCCCTACCCACCCATCACATGAGATCACGTTGGCATGAAAAATAAATAAATTGGCCCGAAAATGCAGGAAATCTGTGGACGAGGATAAGTTCTAATGGTGAGAGACATGGGTCAAAGCTTAACAATGTGTGATAGGCCATCTAAGACTGAAATAAAGGGAAATGTCTTTACCTAAAGAGGAGGGAGCTTGTGATTCCTTATTGATCCACAAAGCTCCCATTTGGTACGTTAATGAGAATACCTCCTGGAAGGTTTAGCAATCTTTCATACCATCCAGTCTTTAACTGTGCTTCTGCAGATCTGCGAAACATGGATGCTGAAGGCTGCAGGGACAGGCGGATGGCAGTCAAGTGTGTCAGGAGGGAGAACGTTCTTCCCACTGGCCCTTCATGCTGATATAACACAACTAACCTCCTTCTGATCTCGAGTGTTCCCTTCTCCAAGTTAGGAAAGGCCTCTGCATTAGTTCCATTTCTATGTTTCCTGGCCACTACAATGCTGTTCCACCCCCTCCTTGCTGTAAGTGCTGAAACAGAAAGCTGAACGGTTTGAATTACTGCATCTTCATTTTTCTGTATCTCACAGGGTGAAAGAGGTCATCCTGGTATAAACGGAACTCAAGGATTCCAAGGATGCCAGGGGAAAAGTGGATTTAAGGTAACGTGTCAGAAACTTTGAACGAGATGAAATTGAATTAATTTCTTTAAAAAACTGTTGCAGTTGGTGCTAGTAAATACATCTAAACATATATTTATTTTTTTCTTTTTACAAATAATAGGGTTCTTTTGGATACCCAGGAGAAAAGGTATGTATTGATTTGATCCACAATTATTTATATATTAGCAAATGACAATTAAGTCAAGTCAACTTTATTTGTCACATACACATACAAGATGTACAGTGAAATGAAAGTGGCAATGCTTGCGGGATTGTGCATAACAGCAGAACAGAACAGAATAGAATCAATATTTACATTAAAAAAAGAAGACACAACAATATTTACGCCCTGGTGAGATTAGAGTTTACAGTCCTGATGGCCTGTGGAAAGAAACTCCGTCTCAGCCTCTCTGTTTTCGCAGCGTGACAGCAGAGGCACTTGCCTGACCGCAGCAGCTGGAACAGTCCATTGCTGGGGTGGTAGGGGACCTTCATGATCTTGCTGGCTCTGGATCTACACCTCCTGGTGTATAGGTCCTGCCGGTGGGTGAGTGTAGTTCCCGTGATGTGTTCACCCAAATGCACGATCCTCTGCAGAGCCTTCCTGTCCTGGGCAGAGCTGTTGCCAAACCAGATAGAGATGTTTCAGGTCAGGATGCTTTCTACAGCACCTGAGTTGCTAGAGTTGAGAGTTAAGACTTGCTATTATCTTGGGTGCTTAGATCATGCTTAAATAATTCCCAGGAATACAGACTACTGGCTGAACTCGATGTCTGCTTCCCAATTGAGGAATAGGATCCCATTACTATTTAGAAATGCAATTACCACATTACAAGTCACTTAACACCATCAAATTAATTAACCTTAATTTATATAGTTCAGTTTAGTTTATTCTCACATGTACTGAGGAGCAGGGAAAAGCTTTGGTCCAGGAAGGAACTGCAGATGCTGGTTTACACCAAAGATAGACACAAAATGCTGGAGTTACTCAGCGAGACAGGCAGCATCGTCTGCTTGGATCTCTTGCTTTTGTCGAGTCTATGTTTGGTCTCGCCAGTGCACTGGAGCCCACATCAGACACACCAGATGTAGTTGATGGGGTTCGAGGAGGTGTATGTCTATCTATGAAATAGACAAGTCTGTCAGGCGGATAGTCCTGTTGGTTTAAAAGGCAATTGTGTTTCTTGAAACACAAGGAATTTAAAGATGTAGTGAAAGAACAGCAATAGATATCCGTTTGTTATAAAGTTTAGTTTAATTTAGAGATATAACGTGGAAACAGGCCCTTTGGCCCACTGTGCCCGCACCGACCAGCGATCGCCGTACACTAACACTATCCGACACGCACAACATTTACATTTATACATTTACACCAAGCCAATGAATCAAGAAACTTGTACGTCTTTGGAGTGTGGGAGGAAACCGAAGATCTCAGAGAAAACCCACGCAGGCCATGGGGAGAACATACAAACTCCATAGGATGGAACCCGGGTCTCTGGCGCTGTAAGGCAGTAGATCTACCACTACATCACCATGCCGCTCACATAGGGATTGACTTATTGAACAGTGTAGCTATTTCCTGCTCTAACTTGTTTATTGTCTTTCTACCTTCCATAGGGTCAAATGGGAGAACTGGGCCTGGATGGAATAGATGGGGAACAGGTATGCGTTTGGCTGTGATCCATTTATCACGATTAAATTGTCACTACTTTTGACTTCTTTACAACTTGTCTCTTCAATCAAAGTGATGGTCACCTTTTCATGTATTATCCAGGGGGCATACGGAGTTCTTGGAAAATCGGGAGAAATCGGCAATCCAGGAACATGGGTAAGTTAGCTGACTTCTGCGAACCAATTACGCCAGAGCTATAGAGCAGGGTAGTCCTTCTGCACAAAGCATTACTGAAACTTTTCATTTTATGATTAATTAGTTTTAGTTTGGATGTAACTTAACAAATCAACATTTCATTTAAATGAATGAAGCATACAATTATGAAACATACAAGGTTTTTAAGCTTATACAATATCTGTCCATAATATCTGTATTTCCATTGGCAGCTCTCAGTCTCGAAAGACATCCTTCTGTGCCAGACTGCGAGCTGCCAATGGAAATACAGATACTATTCAATTTTAAAGTTTTTAAAGTTTATATAATGTCTGTCTACAATATCCATATTATATATAATATATTATCTGTCTATAATATAGACTTGGATATAGTGGATGTTGGAAGAATGTTTCCATTAGTGGGAGAGTCTAGAGCTAGAGGTCATAGCCGCAGAATTAAAGGACGTTCTTTTAAGAAGGAGATGAGGAGACATTTCTTTAGTCAGAGGGTGGTGAATCTGTGGATTTTTTTGCTGCAGAAGGCTGTGGAGGGCAAGTCGGTAGATATTTTTTGGGCAGAGATAGATAGATTCTTGATTAGTGTCGGGGGTTATGGGGAGAAGGCAGGAGAATGGGGTTAGGAGGGAGAGATAGATCAGCCATGATTGAATTCTACTCCTATTCCTTATGACATGAATACCTAGAATACCAGTCTATTAATCTTTAATATTAGTGGTTTATATCACAGCACTTGTCATTGTTTCTTCTGCAGTTATTTGTGTGTTTGTCATTCACGGGGAAGTAGATGTAGTTTGTTGTTGTTCTCTGTATCATTTGAGGGATAAGAGGAACAGGTTGCATCCGAACTGGATGGGGAGGCTGGCTAGTGCTGCTGGGGTGGGTTCAAACTAGAGAAGCAGAAGGGTGGGAACCAGAAGAGTAGACCAGGAATTGGAAAGAGCGATGGGAAGGTGGAGGCTAGATCCATGTAGTCTCACAGGGAGGACAGACAGGGTGGGGTGAAGGAATACGGTGAAGCTGATGAGCTGAACTGTGTCTATTTCAACGCAGGGAGCATTGTGGGGACAGCAGATGAACTCAAAAGGGGGATCGGTGATGTAGTGCCAATTACAGAAATGAGGTTGTGAGAGGGACATGTCTGACTGCTTAGTGTTCCGGGGTTTCCATGTTTCAAATGTGATGGAGAGGGAGAAGAGGTGGAGAAGTTAAGCTACTAATCAGGGAGACCTACATGGTGGCAGTCAGAGAGGACATACCACAGGGTTCATCCACTGAGGCTTGAACATGTTTTAAAAGCTTAAAAAGTAAAGGTCCGAAGGTCATAAGTGATAGGAGCAGAATTAGGCCATTCAGCCCATCAAGTCTACTCCGCCATTCAATCATGGCTGATCTATCTCCCTCTATTAACCCCATTCTCCTGCCTTCTCCCCACAACCATATAACCATATAACCATATAACAATTACAGCACGGAAACAGGCCATCTCGGCCCTACAAGTCCGTGCCGAACAATCATTTTCCCTTAGTCCCACCTGACAACCCCTGACACCCGTAATAATCAAGAATCTATCTATCTCTGTTTTAATATGAATGGTGTTAGAATATGAATGGTGTTAACTAAATTGAGCTTAGATAGATTTTGGTAGAGATTGATGAAAGATATCAATGACACCAAATTAAACTGGATGATCCATTTTCTCTCCAGGGTTCAAAAGGTGTCAAAGGTTCAATGGGAGAGAGAGGTGACCATGGTTATCGTGGTGATCCGGTAAGTTATGCATAATTTTCTAAAGTCTTTCTCCATCTGCTGTGTGTTCATTTACATTCATCAGCGTGGACTTCCAGTGGGAAAGCAATTCAAAGTGATGCCCACTTATTTGATTCAAATTGGCCTAATTTATCCCAACTTTTTAGAAAAAGATTTGAATAAAATAGATCACCGAAAATGATCGACAAATTATTTGTTGAACTGAATCTATCTTTAAGATAATGAAGTCAAAGTCTGTGTTCGAAGGGTGTGCATGGCTAACGTGACCGACAGCGTTAAGTTCCAGCATTACAATTCATTTCCATCAGTAAATTCAAGCTTCCCAAGCGATGCAGTATTTCCTGCAGTCATGACATATGTGGTGTTAACGTGGGTGAAAACGCAAGATACAAGCAATTAGCAAAGTAACAAACTTTTACTCCATATATGAGGAATTTATCTGCTTGTTTAAACGGAGAAGTTGAATTAATTTCAGCAAGAGAACATGTTTAGTTGCTGTTTGTTACGAGGCTGATTGGTTCTATGATGTAGTTGCGAGCCTTAAAACGATGATGTCGGCAACGGTTCCATTTTGTGAAACTGTGATCCTACAGGGTGAACCCGGACTCACCAATAACCAGAAAGGAGCCAAAGGACAAATGGGTGACATGGGCTTGGTGGTAATGTATACATTATTGAATTCATATATTTTTCTTAAATGGTTCCTATATGTAATTGTGTTGGATATTATATTAGTTAACAGTAGTTTACCCTCTCTAGTAGGAACTTCTGCATGTGTAGAATAAGGAAACCTTATGCTGTTGGTCTATAAGCTACCCAAGCGGAATATGAGTTGCTGTTCCTCCTGTTTGAGTCTGGCCTCACTCTGGCAATGGAAGAGGCCCAAGAGAGAAAAGTCAATATGTGAATAGCTAAGGGGAGTTAAAATGGTTGTCTACCAGGAGATCCAGTAAGCCTTGGCGGACTGAGCGCAAGTGTTCGGCGAAACGATCGCCCAGTTTTCTCTCGCCGATGTACAGGAGATCAACATTGGATGCAGTAGATGAGGTTAGAGGAGGTGCTCGTGAACCTGTTTCCAAACTGGAGGTGTTTCTGGCTCCCTGGATGGAGGCGAGGGAGGATGTGTTTCATCGGGACGACAGATGGCACAATGGGCTAAGTGTTCGGCTGGCAACCGGAAGGTAGCCGGTTCGAATCCCGCTTGAAGTGCATACTGTCGTTGTGTCCTTGGGCAAGACACTTCACCCACCTTTGCCTGTGTGTGAATGTGTGTGAATGTGTGTGAGTGATTGGTGGTGGTCGGAGGGGCCGTAGGCACAGATTGGCAGCCACGCTTCCGTCAGTCTGCCCCAGGGCAGCTGTGGCTACAGAAGTAGCTTACCACCACCGAGTGTGACTGAGGAGTGAATGAATAATGCGATGTAAAGCGCCTTGAGTATTAGAAAGGCGCTATATACATCCCATCCATTATTATTATTATTATCTCCTGTGCTTTCAGGGGAAAGTACCTGGGGAGGAGTCAGAAGGGAAGTTGTTGAGGGCATGGACGAGTACCACCAGGGGGAGGGAAATTGTTTGTGGTCTATGTTTGAGGAAGAACCAGAGGCCTTGAGACCATCCTGGAGTTGTAAATGGATCAAATGTCCATGGTAAAGATGAGGCAATATGCTCTAGAAATTGAAAGTTATTGAAGAGTTGAAGGGCTTGTGAAGTGTCTCGGATGTAGGCAGGAAACATGTTCCCAATGTTGGGGGAGTCCAGAACCAGGGGCCACAGTTTAAGAATAAGGGGTAAGCCATTTAGAACGGAGATGAGGAAACACTTTTTCACACAGAGAGTTGTGAGTCTGTGGAATTCTCTGCCTCAGAGGGTGGTGGAGGCCGGTTCTCTGGATGCTTTCAAGAGAGAGCTAGATAGGGCTCTTAAAGATAGTAAGGTCAGGGGATATGGGGAGAAGGCAGGAACGGGGTATTGGTTGTGGATGATCAGCCATGATCACATTGTATGACGGTGCTGGCTTGAAGGGCGTATGGCCTACTCCTCCACCTATTGTCTTTGGCTATTATGTATAGGTGGAACTGTGTAGAATTTTGCCTGCTTTTTGACAAGGCCCTGCATGGTAGCCTAGTCTGGAAGGTTAGATGTACAACAGTGACCATTGGTACAGGCACACTTGAGACTAGCGGGGTAGTTAGCAATCCTACACCGGCCTTCTGTTCAAAGAGGACAGAGAATGCATTGTGTTCATCGGAAAGTGATCCACAGTTGTCTGCCTGTGCTTTGTACAAGCATGTACAGCGTGCAAGACTTGCCACAATCTACAGATATCCATGTGATGGCCTTCAGTCCCCATCTTAGACTGGAATTCCTTTCAAGCATCCTTAATGTCTCTTTGAAGGTTGCAGATAGATTTCTTGTACCACTCAAGGTCATTTGACTAGAATATTGCAGAATTGGACCTTACCTGGGAGAGGGCTTCACAAGTCTTCCTTAATGAAGTGTAAAAAATCATGAGGGACGTAGATAAAATGAACCCACACTTTTTCCTTGGGCAGATCTCTGCCCAATTCCCAACCAATTGTTCAAGCACTTTTGATTGCAACATGTGCCTTAATTTAGTTCAACAAAGAAACTGACAAGTTACTAAAGAACTAGTGGGCACAGGCTTAATGTCAGTGGGGAATGATTTAAGAAAGATGTTAGGACAATGTTTCCACTCAGAGGGCCGGCTGTATCTGGAATGATCTGACGAAGGAAGCAATAGATGCGGATACAATTACAACTTTTAAATGAGATTTGTACAGATGTATGAATAAGAAGAGTTTAGTAATATTCGGGCCATATGTGGCCAAATAGGACGAGCCCAGAAAGCTAACTGGGTTGACATGTACAAGGAGATTGCAGGGCCTGTTTCCATGCCGTATCGCTCTATGTCTCTATGAACCTTTACGTGATCTATGGAGGAGGAAGTCAAAGGGGTCATGTGGTTTAGATATGATCCCATTTCATCCCTATTGCAGGCATTGAAATTCCTGGCCAGTGAAATTCCTCGTATGTTGCAAAACATACTTGGCGAATAAAATCTGATTCTGATTCTTTTTTTTTTTAAATATATTTTTTTATTAAAGGTAATCAATTACAATGCTTCAAACAACTTTATATCAAATTAATTCAATTTGCATTAAGTAAAACACTAGTAATACTTATCTACTATTTTTTTAGAAATAATGATAGAGAAAGAATAGAAAAGTTATAAATCATTAAGAGAGTGATTAAATAATAATTTGATTATATATAAGAAAGATTCTGATCAAAGCAGTAATGCCATATAAACTTTAAGACAAGTTTAAGATGGCGAGTTTAGAAGGGTGAGGGGGGAAACCTCATTGAAACTTACAGAATAATGAAAAGCATAGATAGAGTGGATGGGGAAAGGATGTTTCCACTGGTGGGAGAGTCCAGGACCAGAGGTCATAGCCTCAGAATTAAAGGTCGCTCTTTTAGAAAGGAGGTGAGGAGGAACTTCTTTAGTCAGAGGGTGGTTAATCTGTGGAACTCACTGCCACAGAGGGCTGTGGAGGCTGTTAGTGAATATTTTTAAGGCCGAGATAGACAAATTCTTGATTAGAACAGGTGTGAAGGGTTATGGGGAAACGTCAAGAAAATGGGATTAGGAGGCAGAGATCAGCCATGATTGAATGGTAGAGTAGACTCGATGGCCAAATGGCATAATTCTACTCCTATAACTTGTGAACTTCAAGAGTCAAGAGTGTTTTATTGTCATATGTCCTGGACGGGACAATGAAATTCTTACTTGCCACAGAAAAAGTGAATATGTAAACATTGTATATAACGGGGAAGAAAAAAGCAAAAGTTCAATAAATAATAGTGCAAATAACAAATAAAACTTGTTGTGAACTAAAGTGTATTCACTGACATTTTTCAATCCAATTCTAATTTAGGGAGATTCAGGTGGAGATGGACGTCCAGGGTCACGAGCCCCAGCTGGAAGTAGAGTAAGTAAGCCAGTTCACACTGCAGGCCCTAGCATACT
Organism: Amblyraja radiata; assembly: GCF_010909765.2. NCBI lineage: Eukaryota > Metazoa > Chordata > Chondrichthyes > Rajiformes > Rajidae > Amblyraja > Amblyraja radiata. The sequence goes on from NC_045962.1 coordinate 7,097,159, forward strand.
GATACAGACCCCTTTTATAAAAATAAATATTTGATTCAGTGTATTATGGGCGAGGAGATGATGAAGGTCCTAATGCATATGAAGGTAGACAAATACCCCGGGCCTGATCAGATATATCCGAGGACACTGTGGGAAGCTAGAGAGGAAATTGCAGGAGACCTGGCCAAGATGCTTCATTCATCATTAAATATGGGAGAGGTGCTGGAAGACTGGAGGGTAGCAAAAGTTGTGCCTCAGTTTAAGAGGGGCTGTAGAGATAAGCCTGGGCAAAGAACTAAACTACAGGCCAGGGAGTCTAACATCTGTGGTCAGATATTTACTGGTGGGTATTCTGAGGGATAAGACATACATGCATTTAGAAAGACAAGGGCTGATTCGGGATAGTCGGCATGGTATTGTACTTGGAAGATCGTGTCTCATTAAATACTTTCCCATCCTAAATTGATAATGACTAGTTGTAAAAAAAAAAAAGGGGATTTTCAACTTTGCTCTTTCGGCTTTTTTTCCCTTTCCAGTCATATTACCAATCATGTTATTTATATTCTTGGGCAAATATTTGAAAACTTAAGTATTGACATTGATACGTGAATAAATGAACTCCATATCGCTGTGCCCAACATGCACAAATTATACAGGCTTGACTGCTCAGGGTGCAGGATGGTTTGGTCATTGACATATTGCTTCAGTAATACAGCCTTGCCTTCTCTCGTTACAGGGATCGCAGGGTCGCCGAGGAGCACCAGGAAAAAGAGTACAGTTTGCATTTTGTCATTCTTTCCATATTTGTTTTTTTATTGGAGATTTCCTATGACTGAAGAAGGGTCTCGACCCGAAACGTCTCCTTTTCCTTCGCTGCATAGATGCTGCCTCACCCGCTGAGTTTAGAAACATAGAAACATAGAAATTAGGTGCAGGAGTAGGCCATTCGGCCCTTCGAGCCTGCACCGCCATTCAATATGATCATGGCTGATCATCCAACTCAGTATCCCGTACCTGCCTTCTCTCCATACCCTCTGATCCCCTTAGCCACAAGGGCCACATCTAACTCCCTCTTAAATATAGCCAATGAACTGGCCTCGACTACCCTCTGTGGCAGGGAGTTCCAGAGATTCACCACTCTGTGTGAAAAAAGTTCTTCTCATCTCGGTTTTAAAGGATTTCCCCCTTATCCTTAAGCTGTGACCCCTTGTCCTGGACTTCCCCAACATCGGGAGTAATCTTCCTGCATCTAGCCTGTCCAACCCCTTAAGAATTTTGTAAGTTTCTATAAGATCCCCTCTCAATCTCCTAAATTCTAGAGAGTATAAACCAAGTCTATCCAGTCTTTCTTCATAGGACAGTCCTGACATCCCAGGAATCAGTCTGGTGAACCTTCTCTGCACTCCCTCTATGGCAATAATGTCCTTCCTCAGATTTGGAGACCAAAACTGTACGCAATACTCCAGGTGTGGTCTCACCAAGACCCTGTACAACTGCAGTAGAACCTCCCTGCTCCTATACTCAAATCCTTTTGCTATGAAAGCTAACATACCATTCGCTTTCTTCAATGCCTGCTGCACCTGCATGCCCACTTTCAATGACTGGTGTACCATGACACCCAGGTCTCGCTGCATCTCCCCTTTTCCTAGTCGGCCACCATTTAGATAATAGTCTGGAGTTTCTCCAGCATTTTTGTCTACCTGCAATTTTTCCAGCATCAGCAGTTCCTTCTTAAACCATGACTATGACTAAACAGTTTCTATTGTAGCCAGAGGAAATGCCTAAAGTATCCAAAACAAGAGACACAACAATCAGGAGTAACTCAGCAGGACAGGCAGCATCTCTGGAGAAGAGCGGATGATGTTTTGGGTCGAGACTGAGAGTCAGGGGAGAGGGAGTCTAGGGATATGGAAGGGTAATGGGCCTGTCCCATGGCGATGTTTTGGGCAACTGCCGGCAACTGTCATAGTCGTGGTAGGTCGCCGAAAAACCAGCGACAACCTACGTCATCCTGGCGACAACCTACGACAGCGCCTAAGTCAGGAGAAGTCAAGCTACGCTCATTGGCGTCAAACCCACTGTCGCCAAAATGTTTTTAACAGGTCGAAAATTTAGCGGCGACCAGAAAGACGCTACGACTTTTTGCGCGACTGAGGCGACCACCGGCGAACATGTGGCGACAAACTAGTCGCCTGTAGTTGCCTAAAAAATCACCTAAGTGGGACAGGCCAATTAGATATGAAAATGACAGATCAAATCAGACAATGATAAGGAAATGTAGAATTATTAGCTCAGGGGAAGGTGACAACGAGGCATACAAACAGTAATATTTAATCAGGACGACAGTAGATCTAGTCGAAGACCTAGGATGGGGGAGGGACGGAGAGCGAGGGAAAGCAAGCGTTACTTGAAATTAGAGACTTGACAACTTAATTGTTTTGACAGACGTCAAACAAGTTTAATTTATCTTTATTTTATCTGGTACATTTAGGGTGGATCAGGAAACCCCGGGACCGCAGGGCCTCCAGGATTGTCAGGGTTTAGAGGCCAACTAGTAAGTAACGTACTTAATAAACTCTAATTCTCGTTGCCAAGTTCTCAGGAGCTTACTAATATGAGCAACGTGTACCTATTGTGACAACAACTCTGTTTGTGCCTATAGGGTGAACTTGGGTCATCTGGAGCTCCAGGACGGGGAGGTGTACTTGGTATCCGAGGTCCAAGGGTAAATTATTTATTTTTGTCTGTTTGCCAAGCATTTATCATGACTTAAAGAGAAAGGAGGGAAGGCTGCAGCCCTAAATCCTCCCACAACGTCCTCCAAGTGCCCCCAGTCCTCTCACATGTGTGGCACATGCATCGGACTTGTTGACAAAGAATGTGGAATTCTTTGCCACTGAAAACCGTGGTTGGCCAAGTCAATGGATATTTTTAAAGCAGGGATAGGTAGATTCTTGATTAGTACAGGTGTCAGGGGTTACGGGATGGAGAATGGGATTAGGAAGGAGACATAGATCAGCCATGGACTCTACCAAACATGCTCCCAATGTCGGGGGAGTCCAGAACCAGGGGCCACAGTTCAAGAATAAGGGGTAAGCCATTTAGAACGGAGATGAGGAAACACTTTTTCACACAGAGAGTTGTGAATCTGTGGAATTCTCTGCCTCAGAAGACTGTGGAGGCCAATTCTCTGGAGGCTTTCAAGAGAGAGTTAGATAGATCTCTTAAAAATAGAGGATTGAAGGGATATGGGGAGAAGGCAGGAACGGGGTACTGATTGTGGATGATCAGCCATGATCACACTGAATGGTGGTGCTGGCTCGAAGCACCGAATGGCCTACTCCTGTACCTATTGTCTGTTGTCTATTGAATGACGGAGTGGACATGATGGGCCGACAGGTCTAATTCTGCTCCTATCACTTATGACCGGTGAGCCACACTCGATCCCTCAAGACATGAGACTGCACAACCATGCTATCGTCATCTCCGATGGGCCACCACCAGTATCATGAGATAAATAAAGAACAGAAAATACTACAAACACTCAGCTGATCTGGCAGCATCTGTGACGAGCAGTAAAGTTAATGATTCAGGCAATGATGATCTTTCACATCATTAAGTGTTATCGACTGAAATATTACCTTTAGTTCACTCTCCAGGGATCATCTGACTTGCTAAGAATTTTGAAAATGTTCTGGCTTATTTCAGCTTTCCCCTGAGAATATTCCTTGAAAGACTTCCTTCCTCCTTATTTTATTAATTAAAACCATGGGGTCTTCAACTCCATTCAGATTGAAATGTTCAAACAGGCAAGATTAGGGTATGCACATAACAAAAACAAGGATCAGAATTAAAACAAAATTGTGAGGATCTGAGGCTCATTTAAAAAATGAGCTATTAAACATATTTCCCATTTAAATATCATGTTCTAAGTGGGATGTTTTATTTTTTCTCATATTAAACTATTTTATTGGTGATGACAAAGTGATCCACCGCTGTTATTTACCAGCCGAGTCCAATATTAGACTCAGAATGGACAAGGCCATTGCTGAGAAAGAAATAACAGAATTTGTCAAGTTTTATTGTTACTCACTCATTACCATGGGGCAACAAGGTTCAGACACAACGTCACCGGTCAGTTGGGTTAGCAATCAAAGCCGATCTCCTTCTTCGCCACCCCTCTCCCATCTGAGGAAACGTGAAGAGATATCCCAGTGCTACCGTGCCCTTCACCTGTTTGGTATCTTTCCCTCACACGCAGGGCTCAGGGATGAGGAAGTGGATAAATCAGGGAAAAGGATGGAATTTGTAGATTGGGGTGCATGAGAGAAAGGTGGTGTGCAAGGGGGGAGTTAATAGGTTAAAGTGTGTTGACAGTGGGGGTGGGGTAAAGGCTGAGGGATTACTTTAAGGAGCTGGCCATGGCTACTGCAGCACAGAAACATAGAAACCACAGAAAATAGGTGTGGGAGTAGGTCATTTGACTCTTCCAACCAGCCCAGCCATTCACTATAATCATGGTTGGTCATCCAGAATCAGTAACCCGTTCCTGCTTTCTCCCCATAACACATAATTTGGTTAGCCCCAAGAGCCATATCTAACTCTCTCTTGAAAACATCCAGTGAATTGGCCTCCACTGCCTCCTGTGGCAGAAAATTCCACAGATTCACAACTCCCTGG